>NC_062571.1:26919804-27222881 GCF_022837055.1 Prionailurus viverrinus | reverse complement strand
TTGATCAGTTTAAGATGAGGTATCCGTCATCGGATGCAGGCTGCTTACTGAGGCATAATTCAGACATACTGCACCAACCACATAATCCATACACAAACACCTCACACACACACACACACACACACACACACACACCAGAGAAAACTTAATGTTGAAATTAAAGACAGGGGAGAGTTGAAAGAACAAATTTCCAGAAGAGATCTAATGTGTAGATTGAGAACTACATTTTATTTATTTTATTTTTTAATGCTTATTTATTTTTGAGAGAGAGACAGAGGATGAGAGGGGGAGGGGCGAGAAGGAGACACAGAATCCGAAGTGGGCTCCAGACTCTGAGCTGTCAGCACAGAGCCGAATGTGAGGCTCAAACCCAAGAACCCTGAGATCATGACCTGAACCAAAGTCATACACTTAACTGACTGAGCCCCCCAGGCATCCCAGAGAGCTACGTTTTAGAGAAGAAGGACAGCCTTTTATCTAAGAACTGGAAAGTGTGGATTGAGTGTTATGACAGTCAAGTCCCACTAAGATTTTGTGACCTCAAGAGATGTCATACGTAAGAGTGTCTACTTTTCTGAAGAGGCAGACATGACGTCACCACAGAGAGGGAGGGTAAGGTGGGTGGAGAGAAGGGGATGATGAGAAGAGGAGAAAAGACTGTGGAACAAAGAATGAGAAAAATCTGAAGAGCAGCAAGGAAAATAATTTCCCTATGAGGTAAGAAGCTATGAATTTGTACTGGTGCCAGTAGGCATAGTAATGAGATTTTCCCTACCAAAACTTAGTAGAATAATGTTAAGAATTAAACTGAAAAGTTATCATACACTGCAGTTCAAGACCTTTACCTGCAGCTAGAATTCTTTTAGGTGGACCGAACGCCACTTTCACCTGATAAACTGTGCCCAGATTAATGTAATTTTCAGCTGTTTCATGAGTTATTTATTATTTTTCTAATGTGCAATGGCATTTTTTTGTGGAGTGCTCTGAACTGTTACCTTCTCGACACATAGCAGAAAGAATAATCAGAGACTGGCTTTATGTCTAATTATATTAATTTTAAAATCTGAAACATGTCAATTCATCCTGCTAATAGACACTTTTTAAGCTTCATTTAACTCTAAATCTGCGTTCTAAAATCTGTACAAGATTCAGAACTACTTAAGATTAACTCTGAAGCTTCGTATGACTTAATAATATACTGTGAAATGGGATGATAAACTGTTCTGAGAGTGGAAGAACATCTGATTGTAACATTTTGTCATTATCACGTTTACATATTTATGGTTGGAAATTTGGAAGGCCTATCAACATTTAAAGTGTACATATAACTACTTATATGTAGTGGTTTCATCTTTCAATTTTTTTTCCCACCGAAATACAAATTTCACACAACTTTTTTATCTGTTCCTCTGTTGATTGACATCTAGTTTGTATCTAAATTTTAGCTATTATGGATGAAGTTGCAAAAGCATTCCTATACTAGTTTTTTGATAGATATATATTTTCATTTCTCACTCATTCCCAAGTAATGTTGCTTGATCAAAAGTAATTATATATTTTACTTTTGTAAGAAACTGCCGAATGGTTTTACAAACTGGTTTTACTATTTTACATTCCCATCAAGAGTGTATAGAATGGTGTAAGAAAGTGGTCTGGTTTCAATCTTCTGCATGTTGCTGTTCAGGTCTCCCAGCACCATTTGTTAAAGAGACTGTCTTTTTTCCATTGGATGTTCTTCCCTGCTTTGTCAAAGATTAGTTGGCCATACTTCTGTGGGTCTAGTTCTGGGGTTTCTATTCTATTCCATTGGTCTATGTGTCTGTTTTTGTGCCAATACCATGCTGTCTTGATGATTACAGATTTGTAGTAGAGGCTAACGTCTGGGATTGTGGTGCCTCCTGCTTTGGTCTTCTTCTTCAAAATTCCTTTGGCTATTTGGGGACTTTTGTGGTTCCATATGAATTTTAGGATTGCTTGTTCTAGTTTTGAGAAGAATGCTGGTGCAATTTTGATTGGGATTGTATTGAATGTGTAGGTAGCTTTGGGTAGTATTGACATTTTGACAATATTTATTCTTCTAGTCCATGAGCACGGAATGGTTTTCCATTTCTTTATATCTTCTTCAATTTCCTTCATGAGATTTCTGTAGTTTTCAACATACAGATCTTTTACCTCTTTGGTTAGATTTATTCCTAGGTATTTTATGCTTCTTGGTGCAATTGTGAATGGGATCAGTTTCTTTATTTGTCTTTCTGTTGCTTCATTGTTAGTGTATAAGAATGCAACTGATTTCTGTACATTGATTTTGTATCCTGCAACTTTGCTGAATTCATGTATCATTTCTAGCAGACTTTTGGTGGAGTCTATCGGATTTTCCATGTATAATATCATGTCATCTGCAAAAAGTGAAAGTCTGACTTCATCTTTGCCAATTTTGATGCCTTTGATTTCCTTTTGTTGTCTGATTGCTGATGCTAGAACTTCCAACACTATGTTAAACAACAGCGGTGAGAGTGGACATCCCTGTTGTGTTCCTGATCTCAGGGAAATAGCTCTCAGTTTTTCCTCATTGAGGATGATGTTAGCTGTGGGCTTTTCATAAATGGCTTTTATGATCTTTAAGTATGTTCCTTCTATCCCTACTTTCTAGAGGGTTTTTATTAAGAAAGGGTGCTGAATTTTGTCAAATGCCTTTTCTGCATCGATTGACAGGATCATATGGTCTTATCTTTTCTTTTATTAATGTGATGTATCATGTTGATTGATTTGCGAATGTTGAACCAGCCCTGCATCCACCACTTTCTTACACCATTCACAAAAATAAACTCAAAATGGATAAAGGACCTGAGTGTGAGACAGGAAACCATCAAAACCCTAGAGGAGAAAGCAGGAAAAAACCTCTCTGACCTCAGTCGTAGCAATTTCTTACTTGACACATCCCCAAAGACAAGGGAATTAAAAGCAAAAATGAACTACTGGGACCATATGAAGATAAAAAGCTTCTGCACAGCAAAGGAAACAACCAACAAAACTAAAAGGCAACCAACAGAATGGGAAAAGATATTTGCAAATGACATATCGGACCAAGGACTAGGATCCAAAATCTATAAAGAGCTCACCAAACTCCACACCCGAAAAACAAATAACCCAGTGAAGAAATGGGCAGAAAGCATGAATAGACACTTCTCTAAAGAAGACATCCGGATGGCCAACAGGCACATGAAAAGATGTTCAACGTCGCTCCTCATCAGGGAAATACAAATCAAAACCACACTCAGATATCACCTCACGCCAGTAAGAGTGGCCAAAATGAACAAATCAGGAGACTATAGATGCTGGAGAGGATGTGGAGAAACGGGAACCCTCTTGCACTGTTGGTGGGAATGTAAATTGGTGCAGCCACTCTGGAAAACAGTGTGTAGGTTCCTCAAAAAATTAAAAATAGACCTACCCTATAACCCAGCAATAGCACTGCTAGGAATTCACACAAGGGATACAGGAGTGTTGAGGCATAGGGGCACTTGTACCACAATGTTTATAGCAGCACTCTCAACAATAGCCAAATGATGGAAAGAGCTTATCCATGTTTCAATCTGTCCGCTACTATATGATCACTGCAACTGCTTAAAATTATGTTTTCACCACTTTTTTTCCTACTAACTAAATACCCTCCTAATTGGTTCCCTTGTCTCCATTGCTACCCTCAATCTAACCTGCTACCCACGTGACTGCTAAACATTCTCTCTAAAATGCCAATCTCACATTCAGGTCCTATATCCATTTTGAGTTTATTTTTGTGAATGGTGTAAGAAAGTGGTCTAGTTTCATTCTTCTGCATATTTCTGTCCAGTTCTCCCAGCACCATTTGTTAAAGAGACTGTCTTTTTTCCATTGGATATTCTTTCCTGCTTTGCCAAAGATTAGTTGGCCATTCTTTTGTGGGTCCAGTTCTGGAGTCTCTATTCTATTACATTGGTCTATGTGTCTGTTTTTGTGACAATACCATGCTGTCTTGATGATTACAGCTTTGTAGTAGAGGCTAAAGTCTGGGATTGTGATGCCTCCCACCTTAGTCTTCTTCTTCAATATTACTTTGGCTAGTTGGGGTCTTTTGTGGTTCCATACAAATTTTAGGATTGCTTGTTCTAGTTTCGAGAAGAATGCTGGTACAGTTTTGATTGGGATTGTATTGAATGTGTAGATAGCTTTGGGTAGTATTGACATTTAGACAATATTTATTCTTCCAATCCATGAACATGGAATGGTTTTCCATTTCTTTATATCTTCTTCAATTTCCTTCATGAGATTTCTATAGTTTTCAGCATACAGATCTTTTACATCTTTGGTTAGGTTTATTCCTAGGTATTTTATGCTTCTTGGTGCAATTGTGAATGGGAAAAGTTTCTTTATTTGTCTTTCTATTGCTTCATTATTAATGTATAAGAATGCAACTGATTTCTGTACATTGATTTTGTATCCTGCGACTTTGCTGAATTCATGTATCAGTTCTAGTAGACTTTTGGTGGAGTCTGTTGGGTTTTCCATGTATAATATCATGTCATCTGCAAAAAGTGAGTCTGACCTCATCTTTGCCAATTTTTATGCCTTTGATTTCCTTTTGTTGTCTGATTGTTGATGCTAGAACTTCCAACACTATGTTAAACAACAGCGGTGAGAGTGGACATCCGTGTCATGCTCCTGATCTCGAGACAGGAAACCATCAAAACCATAGAGGAGAAAGCAGGAAAAAACCTCTCTGACCTCAGCCACAGCAATTTCTTACTCGACACATCTCCAAAGGCAAGGGAATTAAAAGCAAACATGAACTATTGGGACCATATGAAGATAAAAAGCTTCTGCACTGCAAAGGAAACAATCAACAAAACTAAAAGGCAACTAACAGAATGGGAAAAGATATTTGCAAATGACATATCAGACAACGGGCTAGTATCCAAAATCTATAAAGAACTCACCAAACTCCATACCTGAAAAATAAATAATCCAGTGAAGAAATGGGCAGAAAGCATGAATAGATACTTCTCCAAAGAAGACATCCAGATGGCCAACAGGCACGTGAAAAGAGGCTCAACATCACTCCTCATCAGGGAAATACAAATCAAAACCACACTCACATATCACCTCACACCAGTCAGAGTGGCTAAAATGAACAAATCAGGAGACTATAGATGTTGGAGAGGATGTGGAAAAACGGGAACTCTCTTGCACTGTTGGTGGGAATGCAAACTGGTGCAGCCTCTTTGGAAAACAGTGTGGAGGTTCCTCAAAAAATTAAAACTGTATCTACCCTATGATCCAGCAATAGCACTGCTAGGAATTCACACAAGGGATACAGGAGTGTTGAGGCATAGGGGCACTTGTACCACAATGTTTATAGCAGCACTCTCAACAATAGCCAAATGATGGAAAGAGCCTAAATGTCCATCAACTGATGAATGGATAAAGAAACTGTGGTTTATATACACAATGGAATACTACGTGGCAATGAGAAAGAGTGAAATATGGCCTTTTGTAGCAACATGGATGGAGCTGGAGAGTGTTATGCTAAGTGAAATAAGTCATATTTATTTGAAAATAGATGCCATATGTTTTCTCTCTTATGTGGATCCTGAGAAACTTAACAGAAGACCATGGTAGGGTGGGGGGCGGAAAAAAAAGTTAGAGAGGGAGGGAGCCAAACCATAAGAGACTCTTAAAAAACTGACAACAACCTGAGGGTTGATGGGGGGTTGAAGGGAAGGGAAAGTGGGTGATGGGCATTGAGGAGGGCACCTGTTGGGATGAGTACTGGATGTTGTATGGAGACCAATTTGACAATAAATTTCATATTAAAAAGAATAAAATGCCAATCTTGTCATGCCACTCTGCAGATTACATAATCAAATGCTCCCATTATGCTTCTGAGTAATGTTCAACTTACTTCCAAGACCCCTTTTGTCAGAATCTCCAGCTCAAATGTCAAATCTCTCAGCACATTTTTCTCTTCAAAAAAATCATTATACAGTTTTGACAGTGTGTTCAGCAGAGTCTTCTGCACCCATTCCTCTGTATTTTTGCGTGTGATCTTCCTTCTCCTTGAAACATATGGTCTCAGTCTCTACCAATATCTTTACCAGGATATACTTTAGGCACCATGACAATACTCACCTCTTCCATGAGGTTCTCCTCATACTGCTCATACATCGGCCTGAGCACCTTTTACAGTGGATAAGGCATGTTCTCTAAATCCACGCCTTATTTGAACCATCAGTTTCTTGAGGATGGAGCTGGGTATTTTTCCTGTCTTTGTAATATAACTGTCACACTTTAGATGACTGAGAGATCATTGAAATTACATGGACAACTTATAAAAGATTTCTCCGGTAATCTTGGGAGGAGCTATAAAGCATATCTTCTAGAGACATTTATAGAAAAAGTATTCGAATGGGTGGATTGTCTTAGATTGCAGTCACACACCTCCAGGCACAGTGATGTCTTTACTGTTCCATGAATGCACTGAGTGTACACTTCGGTTGATGTTTGGTTATTTCTAGAAGGAATGTTTCCCCCAGGTTGCCTCCTGGCCTCTTTACCCACTTTCCCCAAATTTTGCTTAAATTTCATCTTTTCAATGAGGCCTGCTGACTCCTATATGAAGATTCCACCCCCACCCTCCCCCATCTGAATCCCATTTTCCCTAAACTTGCTCGCCATTTTTTTTGTTTGTTTTCCGCAGCATCTATCGCTATCTAATAAAATATAATTTGTTGACTTTTGTTATTTTTGTTGCTGTTAAATCCTGTTTCTTTACTAGAAAGTAAGCCACAATTTTTGACTCTATTTATAGACTGATCTAAATTCTTAGAATAACATTTGACATAAAATACTTGTTCAAAAAATATTTATTGATTGGATTTTATGGAAGAACCACCACCACTTTAACCTTCTTGGACTTCATTTTGCCCCAATAATTCATTTTTAATGTTTACTTATTTATTTTGAGAGAGTAAGACGGGGTAGGGCAGACAGAGAGGGAGGGAGAGAAAATCCCAAGCAGGCTCTCTGCTGTCAGTGCAGAGCCCCACATGGGGCTCAACCTTATGAACCGTGAGATCATGACCTGAGCTGAAATCAAGACCTGAAGCTGAGCTGAAATCAAGGGACTAATGTTAAGAGTCTGACATGTAACCGACTGAGCCACCCAGGCACCTCCAAATAATTCTTTATCCCTTCTTTACCTTTTAGATACTCTGCACAGAGAACTAATGAGGAAAGAGACATGTGTTAAAATCAAGACAGAACCTCACTGAGTTGGCTAATGCAGGGAGAACAACTTTGGTCTTAGTGTTTCTTTACTCTCTTCATTTACCTGTGTCAGACACACATCTGAATAGAAAACACTTGCTTGAATTCTTTCCTTTCTACATTACATGTTACTTAAGAATCTGCATCTACAGCTTTGAAAATAAAGGTTAATTATACCATCGCCCCCCAAAAAAAGATTAATCAAGTGTGATTAGGAGAAATCTTAGGTAGCCTAATACAAAACATATATTTAAGAACTGGGGCTTTATTCTCATACATATTAGGAATCTTGTGAGATTCATAATAATGGGATGAACTGTGCTGAAAATAACCACGTTAGATTTTGAAAGTGAAGCTGGAGTATGAGAAAGCCACGGAGATTTTAGGAAACATTAACCACCTTGTTTACCATTCAAGTCTTTCAAATAAGCTAACTTGAAATCAGTTCAAAGAGGAAGAGGCATTAACTCGGAGAAAATATTTCACTGATAGTTAGCATAGCCGTCATTTTTAGTGCAAATTTGTGGAACTCAACATTCTCATTTTTGTAATTGTGGAAATCACATGTAATGACTCTCATTAAAATTTAGCATAATACACTGGCTTCAAACTACTGCTTTTGATTCATCCCTGTCACTTTACTGTTCATTTTGAAAGCCAGGTAGACATAAATTGAATTTGGCAGCTGCTAAGGAAATGTTTGTAAATCATAAGAAGAAACCTAATCAAAATTTAACTCAATGTAACTATATCTCAAAAGTAATAAAACATGGTATGTATTTCATACCATGGTAATACATGGTATGTATTTCATATCACAAAGGAGTCACATTAAACCAACTGTGGTTAAAATGTGAGCTACCTCTCATATTCCTCCCTTTTCCCTGTGATTGGTGGAAATAAAAAGATTTGTTTTCTCTGAAAAATGAGAATTTTTGGAACACTTCGTAGTTCTTTTATGACATATTTGTATTTGTCAACAATGAATCCTCATTTGCATTAAAGTTGCACAGACTTTTCCTCAAACAAAATAAAATCAGTGTTAAAAATATTCAGTTACAGTCAGTTTTGAGAAAGAATGAAAAGCAAAGCAAAACTTTGTCTTGGTGGTAGGAGTTGGGGAGTATTACCTTGTTAAAGACAAATATCCTATTTATCCTACATTACATAGACAATGGATTGAGCTTATGCAATTAATTACTCTGGCACAATGAAAACCAGAGGCTGACAAGGTAAACTTTACCATCGATTTGTAGCCTCCAGGATAGTTTTCAAATAAGAACAACACGAAGTAAGATCTTGGTTATTACAACTTTTCAACAGGTCTAGTTGGAATCCTACTCCAGAAAGTGCAATAAAGCAGTTGGTGAAAATAAAAAGTCAATTGTTTTCAGTTCCCTCCCCCTAGTTGTACCTATTTGTTAGAAACTCAAAAATGAATGTTTCTGAAAACTAGTTGTTTTCCATCTCCTCCTTCTTCTTTTTCTCCTTCTCCTTCTCCCTCTTCTTCCTCTTCTTCTTCTTTTTCAAATACATCTATCTCTTTAACCATCTTCTGCAATAGGTACAGGCAATTCTCCCCAACACTTTCCAGTTCCTATGGGCAAGGCCTGAATCTTTGATTCCCCTACAAACATTTGGAAGTTGTCTTAGATATTAAAATCTGGGTGAAATTATATTTGCATGCTAGTAATGATAGTCTTTGTTGCATGTCTTTTTTGGGGACACAAGGGACTAATGTTAAGAATTTTATGTATGCAGATATTCACTCAGATAATCTGGTTTTAAGCACTATGTTTAAATGCACCCCTACTAAGGCATTTGGGAAGACGTCACTCACCACAAAGGGGGCTGGATGGTTAAGTATTAGCACTTGGGTGTCCTATTGTGTAGTTGATGTGACTGAAGCAATGGCTTCACCATTATGGGAAGCCATCTTGAGATTTGGGACAGCAAAATAGACATTATGAATCGATTTTATTTTCTTTCTTAAAACCCACTCACTGTCTTCTAGTAACTTCAAACAAACTTGTTGATATCTACTTCCCCACCC
The DNA here is from genome assembly GCF_022837055.1 of Prionailurus viverrinus. Taxonomy (NCBI): domain Eukaryota; kingdom Metazoa; phylum Chordata; class Mammalia; order Carnivora; family Felidae; genus Prionailurus; species Prionailurus viverrinus. The sequence goes on along the minus strand of NC_062571.1, from coordinate 27,213,526 downwards.
AATATTAGCACCTGTGTTTGTTTGGGTAAAACTTTAGTTTTGGTTAATTAAGTGTGTCATCTATGCCACAGTCAATTAAATTATTGTGTTTCCCTAAATATAGTAAATAGTTCTGAGAGGGACAAATGGCCTAAACAGAAGCAATGAAAAGCCACAGGACATATAAATGCTAGGACAACATCAGTGATATTCCTAACTAGAGTTGAATCTAAGGAATGTGAAATCAAGGGTTGCCATGGATATCTTGCTTTCTCAAGGGAAGATTTTTTTTTTTTTTTTTGACTGCAGCCAACTGAAGATACAAGAGATGCCGGAGAGGAGATAGAAGGAAACAGAAGACTTATGACATTTTGGGGACCCTTGAATCAAGCCATGACTAAATGTAGGCTTATTGCTGAACTATTCAGATGTTGCAGTGGAACGAATTTGTGCATCCCTGCCTCGGAATTCATATGTTGAGACTCCAATTCCAATGTGATGGTATTTGAAGATGAGGACTTTGAGAGGTAATTAGGTCATGAGAGTGAAGTCCTCATGAATGGGATCAGTGCCCTTACAAGAAGTAGCCATGTAGCTAGCCAGCCCTCTTTCTACCATGTGAGGGCCCAGCAAGAAGATAGCCCTCTGCAGACCAGGAAGAGGGCACTCACCAAGGACCTCACTATGCTGGTGCCCTGATATCTGATTTGCAGCCTGGGTTGTAAAACTGCCAAAAGCTCTGTGAAATATTTACATGCCAAAGAGGAAGAGACAGAATTTACAATGATAAATTTTCTTTTCTTTTTTCTTCTTAAAAATTTTTAAAAATGTTTATTTATTTATTTTTTTGAGAGAGAGAAAGAGAGGGTGTGAGTGATGTAGGGGCAGAAAGAGAGGGAGCGACAGAATCCAAAGCAGGCTCCAAGCTGTCAGCCTGTGTCAGAGCCTGACATGGGGCTGGAACTCACAAACCGCAAGATCATGACCTGAGCTGAAGTCGGAAGCTTACCGACTGAGCCACCCAGGCGCCCCTACAATGATAAATTTTCCAGCATATTGCCTTTAAGGAAAGGGAGAACAGGAACATAGAAGCAGCAAGCAGTCTACCTAAAATTTAGTTCCAGAACATTAAGGCCATCTTGGTCACTATTAAATAATAATGCAGAGCCTTTATAATTGAAACAACTTGTGATTGCTCTTTGTATTAAACAGATAATTCTCAGTCGGGGTTCTCAAACAAACTGAGTCTGGGGCAAAAGCTTATAGCTAGAGATTTGAGGATGAAACCTGAAGGAAACAGAAGAGAAAGGGGGGAAAAGTGAGTCAGAAAAGTTGGGAAACCCCATTAGAGAGTGCCCTCCATTGAACTGCCACAACTTCTAACTGATTGCTCACCCTGATGGTATTTTCTTTGAGAAACCCAATGAAATACCGCACTTGGGAATAGTTCGTCTGAGAGAAGAGAAAGGAAATGATTAATCATTAGTTCCTTCAATCCCCAATTTTTCATTCATTCTCCTGCCCTTCTTTGCTGTACCACTTGGCCTCCTCTGGCAGAGGGAGGAGCGTCACAGAAAGCCAGGGTGCTGGAAAAGTCCAATAAGGCAAGAGCATAAGGGTAATAATCGGCCCCAGCCAGATAGCGCTATGCATTTCCTCAACTTGTCGTGGTGGGAGCAGTAACTCAAGCAAATTCTTTCTATAAGAAAACTCTCCTTGACTACAAATACAGCATACGCCATTGCTTGGACTGTCCTAGATGGCATGTGAAATGGATGGAGGAAAGAAGGAGTTGTAGTAAGTGGTGTAGGAATGACTGGATAATTATATGGAAAAGTATAAAAATGGATTCATTTTTATACCATGAAACAGAATCAAGTTCTAAATAGATCAAGAACTCTAAGTGAAAAAACTTGATACCATGTAACTAATGGAATAACACATGAATAGAGTCTTCACAGTCCGGAAAGGGAGAAAATTATTCACTATGACTTTAATCCAGAAGAAATAAAAGAGTAACACATTTGACTACGTTAAAGACACTTTTAGATGACAAAAAATAAGCAAAACAAAAAGATAAGTAACAAGCTGAATTCTACCCCAAAGATACATTGGCAAAAACAAAGTGATTTTGACACAAAGTAATTATGTGCAGCATATTAATAATTGGCAAAAGCAGGAAGCACCTCAAATGTTCTGTAATAGAGTACTGGTAGAGAACTATGGCACATCCAGATCCTGAGGCAAAGATCATCTCTTGATACTATTTTGTATATATTCTTAAGTAAGACGCTGGAGGGAAAATACAGGATTCAATCATGTGTAGTGATGAAGTTAATTTATATATTGGGACCCACAAAGTGGAGGCCACCCCAGTGACCCGGCCCACACCACAAATCTAAACCTGTATCAGCCTGCTCTTCTGGGAAATACCTGTCAAGGAATCCTAATGAACGCTGGTCACAACTCTCCAACTCAGTGTTAGCTAGTTTACCTTACTCCCAAAACACAGGACCTGCTGGCCTTTTAAGGAAATCTTGATCTCCTAGTTAATCATGCACTGTCTGGTCTAATGTTCTGTAAGACTCACTCTTGCCACAGATCCCTCAAGAACAGTCCTCCACTGCTTGTGAGATCATGTATGTACTCTCCCAATCCATGGATTGTTAGACCTTGAATGAAGGACATCAAATGGAGCACTAAATTTTATTTGACAGTAGGAAATGTATAGGAAAATGGGTGGTATATGCATTTTTGTATTTATATTTTTAAAAGGATGGGATAATAACAACAAAAATTGAATAATAATGGCTACCTTATGTCAAAGGGAAGAAAATAGGACCTATGAGATAGATATAAAGACTAGATCACATTAAAGATAATGTGTTATTATACTTGGCAACCATGTAAATATTTTACATAACTAAAGCCCACACTTAACAATTTTAAAAATGCAATCAGTGAAATTTTTAAAAAAATTAAAATTTGAGTTTAACTGTTAATCAAGTTGGTGGTAAAGTCATACAGAAAAAAAAACGTCAAGTACATGAAACAGCATTTGCTTGTTCATACGTAGTGGTAGATACATATTTGCAAATAATGATAATAATAATAAATGGATAAATGGTAATAGAAAAAAATGGTAATGACAATGTCATGTAACAATAACGATAACAACGGCATTTATTACTTCATGAATCATATTGTTAGTGATATTGGTATGTATCATATGCATGTGTATGTGTGTTTTTGTGTGTTCTTATAAGATTTTCAGCATAAGGGAAAGAGATAAAGAATATGCAACCAAAATATTATATTTAAAAACTATGTAATCTTAAACAGTGAACTGAAAATATCGGTACGGACATGATTAATTTTTTCTTTCTTAGAAACTTCCTAAGTAGATAGAAAAGACATCAATAACAACCTACTAGCAGTGAGCAACGGTAGCATCTGATTGTAGTTTCTAAATACCAATTCTCACTAAAAGGAGCTAATACTCCTTAGGCAAAGAGTTGATTTTTGCTTGCTTGTTTGTTTGTTTGTTTGTTTGTTTGTTTTGAGAAGGATGTGCACATTATGAGGCAGGAACATTTTGTCTAGCTTCAAAGCCAGACTCAAAGCCAGACAGTAAGAATGTCATGCCTACAGAGACAAGGATGTAATTTGAAAAGTCTTCCAGTGTGGAAAGATGAGACAACTGGAGTATCAAAAGTGACAATGATCTCTAGAACTTATCTACTCATCATAACTGAAACTGTATCCACGCAGCATCGTGCACTTGAAAATTTTTCAACAGGGTAATTCTCAGGATAACTGTTCCTACCCCAAAAATGGAACAAAACAAACAAACAAAACAACAGCAGAACAAAACCTAAAGGACACAAGAAAACTCTGGAAGGTGCTGGGTTGTTCCCTTATCTTGATGGCGATGATGGCATCACAGGAGTTTCCTTATTGCCTATTTCCAAACTCATCGAGTTACACACATTAAGTATGTACAGTTTTGTATACACAATTGGATGTAAATATAGCTGTAAAAATGAAAATGACTACAGTGGATATAACATGTCAAATAAATAAAAATCTGCAAATTTTTAATAAAGGTCCAAAGCATAGTTTAAAATATTTATTGGTAACTTTTGGAATTAATTAAATCACCAACTCAGTATTCTGAACGTATAAAAATAAAGTGAAAGAATAAAGCATTTATATGTCTGTCACATGCAGACTATATTTCACAGAAATCAAATAGTTAATAACGGGGAAAATTATTTGTTTTTTTTTAATTATAGCTAGTAAATGTGAGACATGTCAGAATTAGAGAAGCAAGCACTTTGCAACTGATCAAGGATTGCTAAAACCAGTAGGTAAATGTTGACAGAAAACTTAGTAATGGATGGATCAGACTGACAACACTTCTATCAATCCTAACATTTAAATTGGAATGGCCAGAGTTTATGTGCCTCATGCTGGGATGTGATAAAGAGTATATAGCAACACTTATGCAGTATGCTTACCACAAATGAGAGAAAGAAAGAAAGAAAGAAAGAAAGAAAGAAAGAAAGAAAGAAGAGAAAGAAAAGAAGAAAAAAGAAAAGAGAAAAAAGAATAAATGAAGGAGGCAGAAAAATAAATCTAATAAAACCCCTGGATCTAAATACCAGTTTATAGAGATATATGTGATAAAGCAATATATTAAAAGTCTACACAATTATATGATCCATTAAATGGAGAACACAGAAAGATACATTAAGGGGAAAAGCTGGTGCATATTAAAAGATTATTTTTTTAAAAATTGCTGGAACTAGTAAGTAGTTATAGCAAGGCAGTAGAATACAAGGTTATTATACAAAAGTCAACCACTTTTTTTCTATACCATTAAGGAGCCATTAGAATTTGAACTGAAAAGCATAAAATATTATTTACATTAGTCCTCCCTCCCCAAATGGAATATTTAGATATAAGTCTAACCAAATATGTACAAGATCTTATGAGAATCCTCTAAAATCTAATGAACAAAATGAAAAGAAACTAAATGAATGGAGAAATATTCCATGTTTCTGGATAGGAAGACTCAATATTGTTAAGATATCTGTTCTTCCTAATATGATCTATAGATTCAATGCAATACCCATCAAAATCTCAGCAAGTTATTTTGTGATATTGATAAACTGATTCTGAAGTTAATATGGAGAGTTAAAGACCAAGAATAACCAACACAATAGTGAGAGAAGAACAAAGTTGGAGGACTAACACTACTTGACTTGAAGACTTACTATTAAACTACAGTAAGAGAGCATGAAATTGATGAAAGAATAGACAAATAAATCAATGGAAAAGAATAGAGAGCCCAGGATAGATCCTCATAAATATAGTCAACTGATCTTTGAGAAAGGAGCAAAAACAATTCAATGGAACTGAAATAGTTGTGTTAACACATGGTGCTGAAAAAAACTGGACACCCACCTGCAAAACAATGGATTGAGACACAGAATTTACATGCTTCACAAAAATTAACTCAAAATGGATCACAGATCTAAACGTAAAATATGAAACTGTAAAACTTCTAGAGATAACATGGGAGAAAACCTAGATACCTTGAGTACGGTGATGTCTTTTTAGACATCACACCAAAGACATGATCCATGAAAAAGATAATTGATGTGCTGAACATCATTAAAATTAAAAATTTCTGTTCTGTGAAAGGTAATGTTGGGAATAGGAAGACAATTTTTGACTGGGATGAAATATTTGCAAAAGACATACCTGATACAAGAGTTTTATCTAAAATAGACAATAAACATTTAAACTCAACAATAAGAAAATAAACAACTTGATTAAAAAATGGACCAAAGACCTTACTTAGCAGACGCCTCATCAAAGATACACAGAAAACAAATAAGCATATGCCCTACATCATATGTCATCAGGAACATGCATATTAAAACAGTAACGAGATACCACAATGCCCCTGTTAGGATGGCTCAAATCCAGACCACTGGCCACACCAAATGTTGGAAAAGACATAGAGCAACAGAAACTCATTCATTGCTGGTGGAAATGAGAAATAGTATAGCCACTTTGGAAGACTGGTAGTTTCTTACAAAACTCAATATACTTTTACCATACTATCCTACAATCCTGCTTGTTAGTATTTACCCACAGGAGCCGAGAACTTATGTGGACACAAAATCCTGTAAACGGATGTTTAGAGCAACTTTATTCATAACTGTCAAAACCTGGAAGCAATCAAGATGTCTTGCAACAGGTGAATGGATAAATGAACAACAGTACATTAGGACAAGGGAATATTTTTCAGCGCTACAAAGAAATGAGCTATCAAGCCATGCAAAGACACAGAGGACATTTTAATGCATATTACTAAGTGAAAGAAAGCAGTATGAAAAGGCTATATACTATGTGATTTCAACTGTATGGCATTCTGTAAAAGGCAAAACCATGGAGACAATAAAAAGGTCAGTGGTTGCCATGGATTGGAGGAAGAAGGGGCAGTGAAATATGAATAGGCAGAACACAGAGGGTTTTTAGGGCGGTGAAAATATCCCATGAGATGCTCTAATGAGGGATATACATGTCATTATACATTTGTCAAATTTCACAGAATGTACAATTCCAGGAGAATGAACTGTAAACTATGGACTTCAGGTGATTATGATACGTGAATGTAGGTTCATCAGTTGTAACAATGTACCACTCTGATGAGTGGTGTTATAAGGGGCAGGCTATGCATGTGTGGGGACCGGGATATATGGGAAATATTTATACTTTCCTCTCAATTTTTCTGTGAGCCTGAAATTGTTATAAAAAATAAAGCCAGTAAAAAAGATTATTCAAGGGTCTGAGGTGCTTGAGTGGCTCAGTCGGTTAGGGCTCAGACTCTTAATTTCTTTTTTTTTTTTTAATTGCTATTAAGTTTACCTATAACATTTATTTTTTTAATGAAATTTATTAACAAATTGGTTTCCATACAACACCCAGTGCTCATCCCAAAAGGTGCCCTCCTCAATACCCATCACCCACCCTCTCCTCCCTCCCACCCCCCATCAACCCTCAGTTTGTTCTCAGTTTTTAACAGTCTCTTATGCTTTGGCTCTCTCCCATTCTAACCTCTTTTTTTTTCCCTTCCCCTCCCGCATGGGTTCCTGTTAAGTTTCTCAGCATCCACATAAGAGTGAAACCATTTGGTATCTGTCTTTCTCTGTATGGCTTATTTCACTTAGCATCACACTCTCCAGTTCCATCCACGTTGCTACAAAAGGCCATATTTCATTTTTTCTCATTGCCACGTAATATTCTATTGTGTATATAAACCACAATTTCTTTATCCATTCATCAGTTGATGGACATTTAGGCTCTTTCCATCATTTGGCTATTGTTGAGAGTGCTGCTATGAACATTGGGGTACAAGTGGCCCTATGCATCAGTACTCCTGTATCCCTTGGATAAATTCCTAGCAGTGCTATTGCTGGGTCATAGGGTAGGTCTATTTTTAATTTTCTGAGGAACCTCCACACTGCTTTCCAGAGCGGCTGCACCAATTTGCATTCCCACCAACAGTGCAAGAGGGTTCCCGTTTCTCCACATCCTCTCCAGCATCTATAGTCTCCTGATTTGTTCATTTTGGCCACTCTGACTGGTGTGAGGTGATACCTGAGTGTGGTTTTGATTTGTATTTCCCTGATAAGGAGCGACGCTAAACATCTTTTCATGTGCCTGTTGGCCATCCGGATGTCTTCTTTAGACAAGTGTCTATTCATGTTTTCTGCCCATTTCTTCACTGGGTTATTTGTTTTTCGGGTGTGGAGTTTGGTGAGCTCTTTATAGATTTTGGATACTAGCCCTTTGTCCGATACGTCATTTGTGAATATCTTTTCCCATTCCGTTGGTTGCCTTTTAGTTTTGTTGGTTGTTTCCTTTGCTGTGCAGAAGCTTTTTATCTTCATAAGGTCCCAGTAATTCACTTTTGCTTTTAATTCCCTTGCCTTTGGGGATGTGTCAAGTAAGAGATTACTACGGCTGAGGTCAGAGAGGTCTTTTCCTGCTTTCTCCTCTAAGGTTTTGATGGTTTCCTGTCTCACATTTAGGTCCTTTATCCATTTTGAGTTTATTTTTGTGAATGGTGTGAGAAAGTGGTCTAGTTTCAACCTTCTGCATGTTGCTGTCCAGTTCTCCCAGAACCATTTGTTAAAGAGGCTATCTTTTTTCCATTGGATGTTCTTTCCTGCTTTGTCAAAGATGAGTTGGCCATACGTTTGTGGGTCTAGTTCTGGGGTTTCTATTCTATTCCATTGGTCTATGTGTCTGTTTTTGTGCCAATACCATGCTGTCTTGATGACGACAGCTTTGTAGTAGAGGCTAAAGTCTGGGATTGTGATGCCTCCTGCTTTGGTCTTCTTCAAAATTCCTTTGGCTATTCGGGGCCTTTTGTGGTTCCATATGAATTTTAGGATTGCTTGTTCTAGTTTCGAGAAGAATGCTGGCACAATTTTGATTGGGATTGCATTGAATGTGTAGGTAGCTTTGGGTAGTATTGACATTTTGACAATATTTATTTTTCCAATCCATGAGCAGGGAATGTCTTTCCATTTCTTTATATCTTCTTCAATTACCTTCATAAGCTTTCTATAGTTTTCAGCATACAGATCCTTTACATCTTTGGTTAGATTTATTCCTAGATATTTTATGCTTCTTGGTGCCATTGTGAATGGGATCAGTTTCTTTATTTGTCTTTCTGTTGCTTCATTGTTAGTGTATAAGAATGCAACTGATTTCTGTACATTGATTTTGTATCCTGCAACTTTGCTGAATTCCTGTATCAGTTCTAGCAGACTTTTGGTGGAGTCTATCGGATTTTCCATGTATAATATCATGTCGTCTGCAAAAAGCGAAAGCTTGACTTCATCTTTGCCAATTTGGATGCCTTTGATTTCCTTTTGTTGTCTGATTGCTGATGCTAGAACTTCCAGCACTATGTTAAACAGCAGCGGTGAGAGTGGGCATCCCTGTCGTGTTCCTGATCTCAGGGAAAAAGCTCTCAGTTTTTCCCCGTTGAGGATGATGTTAGCTGTGGGCTTTTCATAAATGGCTTTTATGATCTTTAAGTATGTTCCTTCTATCCCGACTTTCTCAAGGGTTTTTATTAAGAAAGGGTGCTGGATTTTGTCAAAGGCCTTTTCTGCATCGATTGACAGGATCATATGGTTCTTCTCTTTTTTTTTTGTTAATGTGATGTATCACGTTGATGGATTTGCGAATGTTGAACCAGCCCTGCATCCCAGGAATGAATCCCACTTGATCATGGTGAATAATTCTTTTTATATGCCGTTGAATTTGATTTGCTAGTATTTTATTGAGAATTTTTGCATCCATATTCATCAGGGATATTGGCCTGTAGTTCTCTTTTTTTACTGGGTCTCTGTCTGGTTTAGGAATCAAAGTAATACTGGCTTCATAGAATGAGTCTGGGAGTTTTCCTTCCCTTTCTATTTCTTGGAATAGCTTAAGAAGGATAGGTATTATCTCTGCTTTAAACGTCTGGTAGAACTCCCCTGGGAAGCCATCTGGTCCTGGACTCTTATTTGTTGGGAGATTTTTGATAACCGATTCAATTTCTTCGCTGGTTATGGGTCTGTTCAAGCTTTCTATTTCCTCCTGATTGAGTTTTGGAGGAGTGTGGGTGTTCAGGAATTTGTCCATTTCTTCCAGGTTGTCCAATTTGTTGGCATATAATTTTTCATAGTATTCCCTGATAATTGTTTGTATCTCTGAGGGATTGGTTGTAATAATTCCATTTTCATTCATGATTTTATCTATTTGGGTCATCTCCCTTTTCTTTGTGAGAAGCCTGGCTAGAGGTTTGTCAATTTTGTTTATTTTTTCAAAAAACCAACTCTTGGTTTCGTTGATCTGCTCTACAGTTTTTTTAGATTCTATATTGTTTATTTCTGCTCTGATCTTTATTATTTCTCTTCTTCTGCTGGGTTTAGGCTGCCTTTGCTGTTCTCCTTCTAGTTCCTTTAGGTGTGCTGTTAGATTTTGTATTTGGGATTTTTCTTGTTTCTTGAGATAGGCCTGGATGGCAATGTATTTTCCTCTCAGGACTGCCTTTGCTGCGTCCCAAAGCGTTTGGATTGTTGTATTTTCATTTTCGTTTGTTTCCATATATTTTTTAATTTCTTCTCTAATTGCCTGGTTGACCCACTCATTCGTTAGTAGGGTGTTCTTTAACCTCCATGCTTTTGGAGGTTTTCCAGACTTTTTTCTGTGGTTGATTTCAAGCTTCATAGCATTGTGGTCTGAAAGTAAGCATGGTATAATTTCAATTCTTGTAAACTTATGAAGGGCTGTTTTGTGACCCAGTATATGATCTATCTTGGAGAATGTTCCATGTGCACTCGAGAAGAAAGTATATTCTGTTGCTTTGGGATGCAGAGTTCTAAATATATCTGTCAAGTCCATCTGATCCAATGTCTCATTCAGGGCCCTTGTTTCTTTATTGACAGTGTGTCTAGATGATCTATCCATTTCTGTAAGTGGGGTGTTAAAGTCCCCTGCAATTACCACATTCTTATCAATAAGGTTGCTTATGTTTATGAGTAATTGTTTTATATATTTGGGGGCTCCGGCATTCGGCGCATAGACATTTATAATTGTTAGCTCTTCCTGATGGATAGACCCTGTAACTATTATATAATGTCCTTCTTCATCTCTTGTTACAGCCTTTAATTTAAAGTCTAGTTTGTCTGATATAAGTATGGCTACTCCAGCTTTCTTTTGGCTTCCAGTCGCATGATAAATAGTTCTCCATCCCCTCACTCTCAATCTAAAGGTGTCCTCAGGTCTAAAATGAGTCTCTTGTAGACAGCAAATAGATGGGTCTTGTTTTTTTATCCATTCTGATACCCTATGTCTTTTGGTTGGCGCATTTAATCCATTTACATTCAGTGTTATTATAGAAAGATACGGGTTTAGAGTCATTATGATGTCTGTATGTTTTATGCTTGTAGTGATGTCTCTGGGACTTTGTCTCACAGGGTCCCCCTTAGGATCTCTTGTAGGGCTGGCTTAGTGGTGACAAATTCCTTCAGTTTTTGTTTGTTTGGGAAGACCTTTATCTCTCCTTCTATTCTAAATGACAGACTTGCTGGATAAAGGATTCTTGGCTGCATATTTTTTCTGTCTAGCACCCTGAAAATCTCATGCCAATTCTTTCTGGCCTGCCAAGTTTCAAAAGAGAGATCAGTCACGAGTCTTATAGGTCTCCCTTTATATGTGAGGGCACGTTTACCCCTTGGTGCTTTCAGAGTTTTCTCTTTATCCTTGTATTTTGCCAGTTTCACTATGATATGTCGTGCAGAAGATCGATTCAAGTTACGTCTGAAGGGAGTTCTATGTGCCTCTTGGATTTCAATGCCTTTTTCCTTCCCCAGTTCAGGGAAGTTCTCAGCTATTATTTCTTCAAGTACCCCTTCAGCACCTTTCCCTCTCTCTTCCTCCTCTGGGATACCAATTATGCGTATATTATTTCTTTTTAGTGTATCACTTAGTTCTCTAATTTTCCCCTCATACTCCTGGATTTTTTTATCTCTCTTTTTCTCAGCTTCCTCTTTTTCCATAACTTTATTTTCTAGTTCACCTATTCTCTCCTCTGCCTCTTCAATCCGAGCCATGGTGGTTTCCATTTTGTTTTGCATTTCATTTAAAGCATTTTTCAGCTCCTCGTGACTGTTCCTTAGTCCCTTGATCTCTGTAGCAAGAGACTCTCTGCTGTCCTGTATACTGTTTTCAAGCCCAGCGATTAATTTTATGACTATTATTCTAAATTCACTTTCTGTTATATTATTTAAATCCTTTTTGATCAGCTCATTAGCTGTTGTTATTTCCTGGAGATTCTTCTGAGGGGAATTCTTCCGCTTGGTCATTTTGGATAGTCCCTGGCGTGGTGAGGACCTGCAGGGCACTTCCCCTGTGCTGTGGTGTATAACTGGAGTTGGTGGGCGGGGCCGCAGTCAGACCTGATGTCTGCCCCCAGCCCACCGCTGGGGCCACAGTCAGACTGGTGTGTGCCTTCTCTTCCCCTCTCCTAGGGGTGGGATTCACTGTGGGGTGGCGTGGCCCGTCTGGGCTACTTGCACACTGCCAGGCTTGTGATGCTGGGGATCTGGCGTATTAGCTGGGGTGGGTAGGCAAGGTGCACGGGGGCAGGAGGGGCAGGCTTAGATCGCTTCTCCTTAGGTGATCCACTTCAGGAGGGGCCCTGTGGCAGCGGGAGGGAGTCAGATCCGCTGCCGGAGGTTTGGCTCCGCAGAAGCACAGAGTTGGGTGTTTGCGCGGAGCGAGCAAGTTCCCTGGCAGGAACTGGTTCTCTTTGGGATTTTGGCTGGGGGATGGGCGGGGGAGATGGCGCTGGCGAGCGCCTTTGTTCCCCACCAAACTGAGCTCTGTCGTCAGGGGGCTCAGCAGCTCTCCCTCCCTTTGTCCTCCAGCCTTCCCGCTTTCAGAGCAGAGCTGTTAACTTATGACCTCCCAGACGCTAAGTCGTGCTTGTTGTGGGAACACAGTCCGTCAGGCCCCTCCGCTTTTGCAATCCAGACTCGGGGGCTCTGCTTGGCCGGCGAGCCGCCCCTCCGCCCCGGTTCCCTCCCGCCAGTCCGTGGAGCGCGCACTGCCTCGCCGCCCTTCCTACTCTCTTCCGTGGGCCTCTCGTCCGCGTTTGGCTCCCGTGACTCCGTTCTGCTAATCCTCTGGCGGTTTTCTGGGTTATTTAGGCAGATGTAGATGGAATCTAAGTGATCAGCAGGACGTGCAGTGAGCCCAGCGTCTCCTAAGCCGCCATCTTGCCCCTACCTATCCAGACTCTTAATTTCGACTCAGTCATGATCTCGTTGATCATTAGATCGAGACCCATGTGGAGCTGTGAGCTAATGGCGCAGAACCTGCTTGGTATTCTGTCTCTTTCTCTCTCTCTCTCTGTCCCTCACTCACATGCTTACTCTCTCTCTTCCTCTATCAAAAATAAATAAATAAACCTAAAAAATAATAAAAATAATAAAGATTATTCAAGGATCTATCAACCAAATGAGAACACTCTGGATAGTGATTTTGACTCACCAACATAAAAAAAAAAAAAAGAGTTTGTAATAACCAGGGAAAATTGAACACACATTGAACACTAGGTAACATTAATGGATTGCTATTTATTTTGTTTTATATTATGATTATGTTTTTAAAATCTTGATTTATTAGACATATAAAATATTTACAGAAGGAACAAGAAAATGTCCTAGTTTGTTTAAAATTTCAGCAGAAATACTATGTGATAGACTGGCATTTGGTGATGTTTATAAAATTTAATCGAGGTGAATTTTCCTCTCCTCTGTTTGTAGTCTAAATTTTATCATAAATTATTAAACTAAAATAAGTAGGTGGAATTTAAATACCTTTAAGGTAGACAACTGAAAAAAACTGAATAATCTTTGTAATTATTAATTTGCTTAAGTTACGTGGGGAGTTTCTGTGCACTCAGGATGTAGAAGGGGATTTTATTGGCATAGGGTGTAACCATATAGCCTGGTTACAGTTGTCTAATAGTTTTTATTTCCCATTGTCATTCATGTTTGTCAGAAATTCTTTCCTTTCCGTATTTAACTCTTATTTTAAGGAGGCGAGAGGTTTTCATTTTTATTTAGCTCAATCCCGATATACTTAAGGCCTCTGTAATATAACAAAGTAATAGAGTATGGTATCTTTGATAAGGTTTCTACATTTAAGAGTGAGAGATGGGGCGCCTGGGTGGTGCAGTCGGTTAAGCGTCCGACTTCAGCCAGGTCACGATCTCGCGGTCCGTGAGCTGGAGCCCCGCGTCGGGCTCTGGGCTGATGGCTCGGAGCCTGGAGCCTGTTTCCGATTCTGTGTCTCCCTCTCTCTCTGCCCCTCCCCCGTTCATGCTCTGTCTCTCTCCGTCCCAAAAATAAATAAAAAACGTTGAAAAAAAATTAAAAAAAAAAGAGTGAGAGAGAACATTAACTTAATATAGTGTATTGATAAAATATTTTAATCCCTAAAGATACTGTAGTCGTGAGAATAGATATGTATGTAATAATTTTCTTCTTCATAACAGGTAATAGAAGTCGAAAAACCACTAGGAACAATGACTTTTGGCCCATAATTCCAGGAAATCTACCCATAACCTGGACTCTTATTGATTCCAAATAAGAGTAAAACCTTGTCTAATACAGTATGAAAAATGATGTTTAAATCCAATCAATAATAGACAATTCTTCAGTTACCACTGCTAAGCAAAAGAAACATTCTTTCAAAATCAACGAGATTATAGGGTTTATTTATTTTCCATGAAATAGTTTCTATTTTCTGGTTGAATCGTTCTGGAAACATCTAACATTACATACTTCATAAATCTGTGGTCCTAAAGAGTAACCGTGAATCTATTTAAACTCTTTACACATATCTTCACTCTTGCTATATTATCTAACCTTTTATTTGATTGTTCCATGGATTCATAAGTGTGAAGAGAAATCCGTACTTTAAATGTTAATGAGTCACTAAATACAACACATTAAGTATACTCCATATTAAATTCATATCTAATTAGAAAATTGCTACCATCTAAATGAGATTATATTTTGTACAGATTTACTTTTTCCAAGAAAAATCATAATATATAGTTTAATGAACATAAGTATTCCTGACTTAATACTGTCACTCCCCTGAGCTCTGTACCTGGATAACCATTTGCCTGATTTCTCCTCTTGGAGAAACCCACATCCAATCAAGAGTTGTGCTCCCCTATAAACTTGCTTTTCTCCCTAGAATTCTTATTTCTATGTATGTACCATAATGCTTCTGCCTGCCTAAACAAGAGTGAGCAGCCAACCTGAAGCATTCCTTGCTCTAACTCCCCATTCAAAATCCATGTCTCTGTCGGGTTGATTCAGCCCCTCAATCTTTTTGTATCCTGTTTCGCTGTACTGCAGCATTGACCCTTTCATGTCTCTATCCCTGGCACAATGTGGCAACAGTCTGCCAAATCCTTCCTTCACTCATTCGTGCTTTCATTCAACAAATATTTATTAAATAGAAATTGCACGCCAGTCATTAGTTCAGGTGCTGGAATGCAGCAGATAAAACACATAGACAATAATTCTTGTTATAGTGAACTTTACCTTCTGCTGGCAATTGTGTGTCCACAATTGTACGGCCAAATATTTTCAATCGCAGATTTAACAGTTAACTCCTCCGCATCATATCCATCAGAGGCTTCTCGTTTTCTAAGGAAAAAAAAAAATCTTTAACGTGACAAACCCTTTATACCACTTCTTATATTTTCTCTTTGCCTTGTGCTGTGTGTTTCAACCCTCTGGGACCACTTGTATGTTTTGGTAGTGCAGGCTTTGTTTATTCCAGTCACCAGGCTTTCTTCTTCTGTGGAAAACCTAACAGCTATTTGTGGAAAACAGAATAATACCCACCAAAGATTATCCATATCTTAATTCCTGGAATGACAAAAGGGACCTAGAAGATATAGTTAAAGTGGGAATAGATTACCTTGCATTGTCCAAATGAGCCCAATCTAGTCACAAATCCTTGAAAGACAGAAGTGTCAAAGAGAAAAATCACAATAAAACCACCTTTGACCCACTGTTGCTGGTAACGATAGGCTGAATAAGGACCCTCTGAATATGACTTCCTGATCCTTGGAAACTGCTAATATGTTACCTAAATGGTAAAAAGGATTTGGCAGTTGTGATTAAATTAATCATCTGGAGATGGAGAGAATATTCTGGATTATCCAGATGGGCCCAAATCAATCTCAAAGATTCTTTTTTTTTTTTAATATATGAAATTTATTGTCAAATTGGTTTCCATACAACACCCAGTGCTCATCCCAAAAGATGCCCTCCTCAATACCCATCACCCACTCTCTCCTCCCTCCCACCCCCCATCAACCCTAAGTTTGTTCTCAGTTTTTAACAGTCTCTTATGCTTTGGCTCTCTCCCACTCTAACCTCTTTTTTTTTTTTTCCTTCGCCTCCTCCATGGGTTTCTGTTAAGTTTCTCAGGATCCACATAAGAGTGAAACCATATGGTATCTGTCTTTCTCTCTATGGCTTATTTCACTTAGCATCACACTCTCCAGTTCCATCCACGTTGCTACAAAAGGCCATATTTCATTTTTTCTCATTGCCACGTAATATTCCATTGTGTATATGAACCACAATTTCTTTATCCATTCATCAGTGGATGGACATTTAGGCTCTTTCCATAATTTGGCTATTGTTGAGAGTGCTGCTATGAACATTGGGGTACAAGTGGCCCTATGCATCAGCACTCCTGTATCCCTTGGATAAATTCCTAGCAGTGCTATTGCTGGGTCATAGGGTAGGTCTATTTTTAATTTTCTGAGGAACCTCCAAACTGCTTTCCAGAGCGGCTGCACCAATTTGCATTCCCACCAACAGTGCAAGAGGGTTCCCTTTTCTCCACATCCTCTCCAGCAATCTCAAAGATTCTTATGAGAGGAAGACAGGAGGATCAAAGTGACAAGAAGGAGATGTGACCAGACATTGGAGTGATGTACTTTATTTTTTTTAAGTTTATTATTTACTTGGAGAAAGACAGAAAAAGTGAGCAGGGGAAGGGCAGAGAAAGACAGGGAAAGAGAGAGAATCACAAGCAGGCTCTGTGTGATCAGCCTGAAGACCGATGTGGGGCTCCAACTCATGAACTGTGAGATTATGACCTGAGCCGATGTCAGCTGGTCAACCAACTGAGCCACCCAGGTGCCCCCCCATGGAGTGATGTACTTTAACGATGGAGGAAGGAGCTATTAGCCAAGGAATTCAAGCAGCCTCTAGAAGCTGACATAGGCCCCATGGAACCCCTAGAAAGAATGCAACCCTGCTGAAACTTCAATTTTAGAAAATAAATTTGTATTGTTTTAAGTCACTGAGTTTATGGTAATGTATTATGTATCAATAGGAAACTAATACACTAGCTTTGAAGATGGAAGAAAGTGTCCATGAAACGAATATGCCAGGCTCTGGAAGCTAGGAACAATCCTCATTGACAGCTAGTAAAAAAAAAAAAAAAAAAAAAAAAAAAAAAAATGGAGATTTTGGTCTTTTATCTGCAAGGGACTGAATTGTGCCAATAACCCAGATATGAAAGAAATTCATTCTTCCCCAGAAAGAAAGGAACACAGCAGCCCTGCAGGCTCCTCAATTTCACCCAATAAAACACATATCATACTTCCGACCTTCAAAACTGCAACACGGTGATTTTGTGTTGTTTCAGGCCAATAATATACTATCTGTTCCCTAACCCAACACACACACACACACACACACACACACACACACACACCTCTTTACTAGGTAAATTTCCACTCATTTATTAGGACTCTAGCCAAATATTCCAACCTTCAAGATTTTCCCTGTGGTTTCTCACCCTCTAATCTAGATTAGAGCCTACTTACACTCTTCAATAACCATCTGTGAATAGATCTACTATAGCACTTAATTTACAGAATTGCAAATCCTTCTTTGTCTTCCCTTCTCACCATACTTTAAATCCTCTGGGAACAGAGGCAATGTGTTTTCTTTACTGCTGCTTCCAACATTTCTAGCACAGCGGCCATCCATTTATATTGAATACAAAATAAATGCGTGTATAGAATAATGAAAGAATCTTAATCAGCTTGTTTCTTCCGACACAGTTTCCGGAATCATCCCCCAGTAAGTTGTTATTAGTTATTTGAATATTTTATCTCAATATAAATATTTAAAAAAGGTTTAGTCCTACTGAAAGCTATGCTAATTTTATGATCTTACTGTATTGGTCAACTTCAGCAATTGCTCCTTATTTACATTATGCCAATTTAAATATATTTGCTAGGCTTTCAAGTTTATCCATAATTGTACTGTAGTCTCATTATGCAACTGCAGTACTCACAATTTTTGACATTTTCTCTAGTCCTAGATTTATGTGTACACTCATATTTTCCCTTGGGAAAAATAGTTCATTGATACCCTCTCTTGCCAACCCTTTTAATTCCTTTTGTTATAATTTTTAACAAGCTGTTAAGCAATTAATAATATACCTTATATTTTATTTTTAATAAAATATTTTATTTTTAATTTCAAATGTTTTAATTTTGAATTTAATTTCATCTCCACCAAAAGGTAAGCATTGATGAGTATCCATAATACTATTGATAAAGGTTGATTTGAATATGTGGTATATTTTCAGCCTTATTCTTATAAATAGACAAAAAGTCTACTACCATTTTCTGTCTCTAGCAGCAAAGCATGTTATAATAGACTCAAAGTTCCTGCCTAATACTACACAGGCTTTTGTTTGGAAAAGTACTTTTATTATAACCTCAAGGCTGATGAAACTTTCCATGAATTATATCAGTGTGTACCATGAGTGACAAGCACATTTTTCAGTTTTGGAAATAATTTTAAAGAATTAAAATCAAATTCATTCAACATTGAAAGAGCTGGGCTCAGGCATATATAGAAACTTCTCTTACAAAAACAGGAGCGTTATGACTCCTCATATATATTTAGGAAGCATATTTCTCTAATTGCCACAGGAAACCATTAGTTCAAATGATGTTGTAACTTTAAGAACATCCCATGTTTTAGACAAGTTTCAAATGCCCTCCTGCCCAACCCCCTGTTTCACAGAATGTATGCTCTAAACCCCTCCTACGTTATATCAGTATTAGTTTGCATGAACATTAGAACACAGCAGAAGTGATGGTATACACCCTCCACAATTGGATTATAAGAGAAATTATAAAGATTCTATCTTGATCTCTTTGTCCTTTTTTTTTTTTTTCTCTCTTGAGGGGAAGCCATAAGTATCAGTTTCCCGGTGCTGCTTAAAAAAAACTACCACAAACTTAATGGCTTAACCAACACAAAGTTATTCTCTAAAAGTTCTGGGGGTTAGAATTCCAAAATGAGTTTTAAGAAGATAAAATTGAAAGTTAAAAAGGCTGATGCTTTGGAGGCCCCAGGGAAGAACATTTTCCTTGCCTTTTCTGGTTCCAGAAACTTCCCACATTTCTTGGCTCATGGGCACTCCAATCTTTGCTTCAGTGGTTGCATGGTGTTCTCTTTCTGACTGTAACTCTATTGCCTCTCTTTTATGCCCTGTGATTACATTGGTCCACCTGGAATATTCAAGAAAATTTCCCCATCTCAAAATTCTGAGCTTAATCACATATGCAACATAGTCATAGATTATGTAAAGTAACTGTGTAGAGTAACATAGTCATAGACTCCAGTTATTCGGGTGTAGACATCTTCATGAGTGTATTATTCTGCCTATCATGTCACATCATGCTCAGCCTTATAGAGGGACTCACGTGACAAAGAATGGACGCTTCCAGCCAAAAACCACCCATGTGTGCTTGGAATCAGATCTTCCAATGCCAATCAAGTTTTCAGAGACCACAGCACCTGCCTAAAGTTTAAATAATCCTCATGGGACACTCTGAACAAGAAACAACTAGCTAAGATACTTCTGAATTCTCAACCCTCAGAAATTGTTAGATAATAAATATTGGTTGTTTTAAGATACTAAGTTTTGTGGTAATTTGTTATAGTGATAGATAGCTAATGAACTCCCAAATGCTAAGAGGGACAGTTAATATCTGGTTAAACTCATCGGCTATTGAAACTTCCTTGAATAAAAAATATATTAGGTGAATTTTCAATGAGGTAATATTTCATCAGAATTCACCATTTTATTCAGTGTTTTCTGAACACTTTATATAATCAAATTAAGATACAAAATACTATGGAATGAAACAAATAAAAAAAATATTTTGTGACTTTTAGTTCTATCCATCAGTAATTCTACTACATGCAAAATCATTTTTTTTTGTTTCTCTGATGATAAAAACATAAAACTTTCTCGTAAAAGCTTAAAACATTCATCAACATAGGAAGAATAAAACTAAAGTCTAGTATAATCTAATAACTAGGAAATAATCTGTGAAAGCACCTTGTGCCCCCCCACCCCCCATGTGGGTGGGCCTTATCCAGTCTCTGAGGTCCTGAATAGAAGAAAAGGCAGAGTAAGAATTCTGTCTCTCTTCCTGAGTGTCTTCAATCTGGGACCTGGTCTGTTCCTGCTTTTGGACTGAGACTCAAACTAGAATTTATACCATCCACTCTACTGAGACCCGAACTTACTGACTACAGATCTTGAACTTCTCCGCCTCCATAATCAGGACAGCCAACTCCTCATAGAAAAACTCTGTGTGTGCATGCATGTGTCTATCTCCTATTAGTTCTGTTTTTCTGGAGACCCTAGACCAACACTGATACGACACTGATATTATGTAAACATCTGCAAAACTTCTGCCAACGGTATAAAAGCTTCCTAACTATGCTTCATTTTTATAAGTGCATAAGCAAAATTGAAACTGAAACTAAGCAAAATTTGGACGCCGGGGTGGCTCAGTCGGTGAAACGTCCCATTCTTGATTTCGGCTCAGGTCCCGATCTCACAGTCACGGGCTCGAGTCCCAGTGTCAGGCTCCACGCTGGGCTGGAGCCTGCTTCCGATTCTCTCTCCCCTCTCCCTCTGCCCCTCCCCCACCCTCTCTCAAGAACAACAACAAAAAATAAAGAAATTAAGTAACACTAATTTGGATCCGTCCTTTGATAAGTGAATGGTGTAAAGAATGAAACAGGGAAATTCAGTGCTCTTTCATTAGGTGTGAAGTTCCTTTTTTGTTTTTTTAGTTCATTGCAGGCAAAAAATGCTATGACAAAAACTAAACACAGTCATTACTCAAAAACCAAATGTATAAAAGAATAGTTGAACTTGCTCATTTCAGGTTTCATATGAGCATAACATAATTTCCCACATTTCCCACTGACAGTCCCAGGTAGCAACTAGCAGCTCCCTGCGTCTTGGAGTCGCCACTGAAGACAATGGCACAATGGGGAGGTACGCCAAATGGCTGGTGGGGGAGCGATGTCAAATAGCTCCCCCTAGTTACTCAGATCTGAGCAAGCTTCAGCCACCACTCTCCACTGAAGGAAAGGTCTTCAGTTACCTTGGAACTGTGTTTACGCAGTTGAAGGTCCAGCAAACTTATCATGGCCTATTTAAATGATGTTTTTAATAACAATGATTCAAAAAATAATTCATGAATAATAGCATCTGATTAAACTATTTTAATAATATTAACAACAACATCTTTTTATTCACAGTCATATGAAACATTGCACTTGAGAGGGAACTGGAGCAGTAGACGTTACCCAGGGCTCTGCACAGGTTTATGGTTGTCTTACACACAAAGCAACACAACTTGAACAACTGCCAGGATAGAAAGGGAAATTGTCATAACGGGATACAAGAGTGGCACCTTTAAAATGCACCTGCAGATAGACCTCAGGAGCTGGAGTTGGATCTAGAAAGATCCCAAGGTCGCCTAACCTGTTGCACACTTGTTGCTTTATTCTGTTTATCTGCATCATTTTTTTCTTCTTGTCGAAGATATGCTTTTTCCATTTTCAAACTACATCATAGAAATTAGACATTCCAGGGGTGCCTGGGTGGCTCAGTCGGTTAAGCATCATATTTCGGCTCAGGCCGTAATCTCATGGTTCATGAGTTTGAGCCCCACGTCGGGCTCTCTGCTGTCAGCGTGGAGCCCCCTTAGGATCCTCTGTCTCCCTCTTTCTCTGCCCCTCGCCCACTCTCTCTACCCCTTTCTCTTTCTCTCAAAAATAAGTAAACATTAAAAAAAAAAAGAAATTAGACATCCCAGTGTACCAGAGATTGTAATGTTTAAGTGTTAGTCATGCATACAGACTCACTGGTTATCTTCTAGTCCATATTCCATATACCTGGGAGAGAATTTCTGATAATCAAAACTTGGTTTGTGTGGCCACCATTTTTCAGCTACCGGTGCCCATGTCAGGAGGCTGGGATCACACTTTGCATGTGTGACCGTTGCCTGAGGATCCAGATGCTTTTTTGAGAGAAGAAGGTGATGCAGGCAGGCTGAATCTGAGGAGGCAGAGGAGGGTCCCATAGGACCAGCCACACGGGTCCTTGGTTTCACTCGAGACACAGATCAAACTTGAGCCAGAGAAAGTGAAACAGTTTATTGAATAGTGGAAGTGACAGACAGAGAATAGCAGACAGAGCATCTGGAAGACTTGGGAAGGAAAGGAAAATGAGTCATGTCATCACTTGAGTTTACGGGTTTACATTGGAAAGCGGTCTAGTGTACGTGTTCCTTCAGGAATCCAGGTAGGGTCCGATCAAAGGCGAGTGCCAGGTGAAGGATAGGTGTCATTCCACAAATAACTGAAGGTAGGGGGTATAGATGCCAGCATCAGTCGAGATTTGTTGGAAGCTAATGTCCTGAACACGTTTGGGATGTTTGGGATCTGGCTCTTCTCAGACGTCATTAAGTGTTTGGGGCCTGGGATGAAACTCAGAGAATTAACTTTTGCTTCCTCCTTAAAGTGGAAACATAGCTTCTTTGGCTTATTCAGAGACAAAACACTGAACCTGAGGAAATGGGGCCTGACAGAAAACCGCAGAGATGGAGTCTTTCTAAAACAGTGCCTTTAGCTTCTCTACCTCAAAAGGATGTTTTATGGAATGGGTCCACGTTGAAAATAGTGCTTCCTATAAATACATGCACATTTAGGAGAATTTTGAAGCGCATTATATTAACTGAATAGATCTTTCAAAATGTTATTCGGTGTGTTTCAGAACTCCGTATACTGTTAAAATATATATGAGTTGCATAGACATGATTGTAAATTGAACCTTTACACTCATGAGATGTGAGTACTTTCTAAAATAAAGGTAATCACTACAGTCAATATGGGTTCAGAGAAAAAAAGATTTTCCAAACGAATTTTGCCACTTTCTTTGATAGAGTGAACCAGATGTCATCAGGAGTGATATTATGTGACATGGTATGAAGTGTTGTGGTCCTGAGGCGATGGCCAAGAAAGGATTCTTGACACGTCTTGGGTGCAAAAAGGTGGTTTTATCAAATCATGGGGACAGGACCCATGGACAGAAGTTGCTGCATTGAGGTTGTGATGGGTGACTGATTATATACTTTCAGGTTGGCAGGGTGTTAGGGATAGAGTGAGGCTCTAAGGTATTTTGGAAACAAGGCTTCTAGGACCTTGAGGGGCTAGCTGCTTTAGGGAAGGTCCTTTATTACTATTTAGTGAAAACTCATTCATGAGACCCTTCAGATGTATATCAAGGGACCATAAGCTTGGCATATGATTGCCAGCATATATGTTGCGGAGGGGGGTAGAGATAAAGAAGTTTCCAACGGAATTTTTATTTGCTAAAGTAGACTTACAGCATCCTGGGGTGCTGGGCTAAGATTTCCTTTTGTCCTTAGCAAAGTGTCATCATGGAGGCAGCTGAACTCCTCGAGGAAGGTCACTCTGTCTGTTTCAAGGACTTGTCAATGGGCTGTAAGTTGAAGGGAAATTTAATATTTTTTTTCCTTTTCTCTTGTTTCCTACATCATTATAGACAGCATATACAGTAAGGATTTGATACGGTTGTTTAAAACGATTTTGTAGCTGACACCAAGAGATATAGAATGCATGACTCAAAGCAAAACTTTAACAAATACATACATTTGTTGTTGTTTTGTTTTCTTGTTATGTCTTCAGCTGCCTGATAGAGATCTCTGCATTGGTAAAAATGGTGAGTCTTGCTTTTCTCATCATTCATTCATGAGTTCTATTTATAATTTGAATTTTCTAGCTAAAATTATGATGCTAATCAATCTTTTTATATTTTGGAATGAATCCTGAAAGGACTTTGCAGGATTACAAACAAACAAACAAAAAAGTGGTATTTACTAAATGGCCAATAATGAATGTAAATTCAGTTGTTATGCCATAATGACAAGCAAAACATACTATCTTTTGGTTCATTAAGAAAATCCATTCATGCTAATATTCTTTCATTTTTTTCAAAAGCTGAGGCAGAGACTGAAAGAGAAAGAGAAGCAGTGACTTTTCCTCCTTACCAACACTCCCATATCTTCCTTCAGTTTCTTGATTCCTCTTCCATAAAGTTTTTATGGAAGTTAGCTTCTCTTTCAGGAGGACATTTGGCCACCAAGAGTTCGCATCAAAAATTTCACCTACTTTCATGTCAAAAAATAACAGACGTCAAAAGCTCTCCCTCCTAAATGTATTCCTTTCCCAGGTGTGGTAAATGTGTGACTAATGATTACTGGTTCCCGCTGGGTCTTGCTTAGTTTGGTAATTAGCTCTCTCAGCTGCCTCATTGTAAATGAAGGGGTCCTAGTGAGTCACTTAAAGAGGCTGAATGGATAATCCATCAAGTAGTCTTTTTGAAAAAGCCCATTCATAGGGGAAGGCACAGGAGGTGGTAAAAAAGGTTCAGCCTGAGAAGTTGTCAAAACATCATCTAGTTTTGTTGGCATCAATATTTTCACAGTCAGATCTCAACATCTGTCATTTAGAGTTTTTATGTCCTTCCTATTCCACCTTAAAACTGATAACAATAGAAGAAGAAAGCTTGGAGAGTAAAACATACATGTGCCAAATTTTGGAATATGTCTTTAATTGTAGCAGATATTAGGCAAAAAAGTGTATGTTGAAAAAATCTGCAATCTGAGCAATATATTAGAAATAGTAACTGAAAGTTTGCAATGCTGCTTTTTTTTTAAGTTTATTTATTTATTTTGGGAGAGAGAGACAGAGAGAGAGGCAGGCAGAGGCAGAGAAGGAAAGAGAGAAATTCCAAGCAGTCTTTACACTGTCAGTTCACAGTCCTGATGCAGCTCTTGAACTCAGGAACCATGAGACCATGGCCCGAAATCAAGAGTTAGCCGCTTGGCTGAGCCACCCAGGCACCCTGCAACCCTGCCCTTAAAGGACAGATGATTATACTTGTGTCCGAAAAAACTATTAATTTATGCATCAACTTATTGTTATAAGTCTGTGCTTGTTTTGTTATTAACTATTTATAGTATTTTTTTTATTTCTGGATTTTATGAAAATACTGCAAATTTTCTCAGTGGCATTGGGGGTGGAAGATAATCCACATTAAAGGAAAAATTGCACTGACAATGTTAAACAGAGTGGGAAGATTTTATTCAAGACTAATGCAATAGGGGAGAGAGGCCAGGGCTAAGTCTGAACTTAAATTCACTAACACAGGTAGTGGTAGGGTTTAATGTGTGGAACAAGCTGGTAGGAATGTTCTGTAGGACATCAGTCCATCTGACTCTGGTAATTCACTCTATCTTTATGACAGGAGGCAGTTTTTCAAGTTGGAGCAAAGCATTCATGGAACTTAGGCTTCTCCTGTCTTACAGGAACTAGGAGATGGGATGCTACCTCCTTTCATCATTACATCCCAGGTGGTGAAACTGGCAAGAGGCTTTTAAAAAAATGTACAGACATCTCAAAGAAGCAGAGAAAAATGTAAATTGGTTAAAGCAAATGCTCTAAGAAAAAGGAGATTAGGACCTCGTGTCAGGAGGAACTGTCTAAAATGTAATTAAATTATGGGAGCATTAAGGCCATCTGGGTCCCAAGCCTAAAGAAGGGTACACTAGGGACTTCGTGTTTGTTTTCAACTTTGAATTAAAAATGTAACTAAAGAAAATATGAAAATATTTTAAGATTTGTGAAGGCTTTGAGATGTTGAATACACTACTCATTTATAGTCATTATAGTATTAACTATTCCATATGCTTACAATATTATAGATATTTAATTTTATAATTTCCTTGTAAACTGAAATAAGTAACCCTATTTTGATAAATATTTTGTAGTCATAAACCATCTATATATACATTTATATTATATTTAACTTGGTCACATAATATCTGGGGAACTTCATTTGTCTATTTGACATTTAGAAATAATGATTACTAAGGGCAATTACTGAGGCAGCTGTGCCCACAGCTCAGAGCCTGGAGCCTGCTTCAGATTCTGTGTCTCCCTCTCTCTCTGCCCCTCCCCTGCACGCACTCTCTCTCTCTCTCTTTCTCAAAAATAAATACACATTAAAGGCGGTTATTACGTTTTGAGTACTTTCTGTGGTCAGCGTCTATAATAAGAGTTTATCAACATTGTCACCCTAAATTATTATAATACATATTATTCCAGATTTGCAGATGAGAAAGAAGTTAAAGCTTGTCCAAGGTACAAAGGTAATACAGAGAATTAATTATCTCTCTTACCTTCAGCTCTTTTGACTGCACAACACCCTGTCTCCAGACTCTATCTTCTCTCATTTGTAACACCTGCCTTTTCCATTGGGCATCTTAAAAATATATCTCAGCCCAGTCAATGACAGAACACATCTAAATTCTATGCAGTTAAATTATTGTCATGCTTCTTAATTCTGAATGCATTCTCTGTCACAAAAAAGCATGCTGATGTTTATCTTTATAACTTTTAAAAAGAATTAAATTCTTTTTCTTAACCAGATAAAAAGACCTGAGTGCATAGTATGGAAAAATTGAGTCCAAGTTGAAAATGACACTTAAATCTTACTGGTTTATTAAGTAGGGCAATAGGACCTGGTGTTATTTAATGAACATGAAAATCATAAATCTCAAATTTAAGACACTCTAACATTTGGAAGACTCCAGAAAGACATGTAGAATGGTGGGTCAATTAGCATAAGATCCAGACAACCTAAGCTTTTTATATTAATGCTGTGGACATAGTCCAGGTAAGACTTAAAGCTGCTGTCGATATTCTTGTCTTTTACTGGTATAGCATCAACAATTGTGTTTAAAACTATTTCAGAGCCAAGTATTCTTTCTGTGAACAACAGCAAAAAAGGCTTGGCTCTCAATTGTATGAATGACAAATATTTGTTCTTTCATTTGCTGATATAGATAAGTGAAAAGGTGTGTGAGTAAAAGCACTGAGTTATTGTGAAATTAGTTGTTTGATGCAGCTATCAATATTCAGCACTGTAACTGTTTTTTAAAGTGTATTTACTTATTTTTGAGAGAGATGGGGGTGGGGGGGAGTTGCTGAGAGCACAAGTGGGGTAGGGACAGAGAGAGGAGAGAGAATTCCGAGAAAGCTCCAATACTCTCAGCACAGAGCCTGACGTGGGGCTTGAACTCACGAATTGGGAGATCATGACTGAGCTGAGATCAAGAGTTGGCTGCTTACCCAACTGAGCCACCCAGGTGCCCAGCAAAGTAACCATTTTAAAGATGTTAATGACTGACTGAGGATGATAAGCAGTTTATGTTGGCATGCAGCAATCAGCAAGATGGTGTTTAGTGATGAACAAATACATTATGTATTCTCTGAAATGAAAAGGCAGATACTAGCAGGTTGTATGCATGCTGGAGAATGCATCACATAAAAATATGGCTTGTGAAATGGAAGTAAAATGTGTTTGATAAGCAGTTAGAAATGTGGATTCTACATCTGGCTTAGCTACCTAATACTAGCTCTTGGATTTTCAGTGTCCTCGTTCAGAAGGCAGCTGCATGCAGTGATTGGGCCCTGAGTCTTAGTACCTGCTCTGACATTTACCTTTAAGCATCAGTACTGGGGCACCTGAGTGGCTCAGTCAGTTGAGTGTCCGACTTCAGCTCTGGTCATGATCTCATGGTTTGCGAGTTTGAGCCCCGCATTGGGGTCTGTGCTGCAGCTCAGAGACTGGAGCCTGCTTCAGATTCTATGTCTCCTTCTCTCTCTGCACTCCCTCCCCACACACTTGCACTCTGTCTCTATCACTGTCTAAAAAATAAATATTAAAAGAATAAATGATAAAACAATAGTCATTTTCTTATAGGGTGGTTTGAGAATTAAGTGAGAATTAAATGAGATAATATGTTTAAAGTATTAGACACAGTACCTCCTATACTGCTGTCAACAAATATTAGCAATATTTGTTGCTAGGCTCCATTGGTTGAGCATCTGACTCTTGATTTTGGCTCAGGTTGTGATCCCAGGGTCTTAGGATAAAACCCAGATGGGGCTCCATGCTGGGCAAGGAGTTTGCTTGGGATTTTCTCTCCCTCTGTGTGTGTGTGTGTGTGTGTGTGTGTGTGTCTCCATCCCCCTCCCCTGCTCTCACTCTCTCTCTCTACAGTAATAATAATAATCATAAAAACAATAATAATAAATATTAGCCATTACTCTTTGTAATAGAGATGACAATCTTTGTTCCAGTATCTGCTAATATCTTGCAAAGATTCAAAGATGAAAATGCATTTGCATTTAGTTTGCAATGTTAGGGAAATGTTACAATGTACATTTAAAAAATCATCATTCTTATTAAACCTGTATTTATTTAAAACCCCAACAGAGACTATACCCACCGACATGGGCCACCTGCGCACCAAAACCATGAGGAAGGCAGGCTGGGTCATCATTAAGAAACACTGCATTCACCTGGGCAATGACTTCCACACCAACAAACGCACAGGCAAGAGGACCACCATTATTCCCAGCGAGAAGCCACGCAATAAGACAGCAGGCTATGTCACACATCTGATGAAGCAGATTCAGAGAGGCCTGCTGAGAGTTACCTCTATCAAGCTGCAGGGGGAGAGTTACCTCCATCAAGCTGCAGGGGGAGGAGAGAGAAAGGATGAATCATTATGTACCTGAGTTCTCAGCCTTAGATCAGGAGATGGCTGAAGTAGATCCAGACACTAAGGAAATGTTGAAACTTTTGAACTTGGGCAGTCTGTCCAAACCGTAGGTTACCCAGCCTACAGGTGGGATGGATTTCAAAACACCATGTGGGGCCGTTTGAATCTTTTTATGGTGCTGGACTATCTTCAATAAACCTTGGACAACAACAGCAAATAAATAAAAATAAAACGTAAATTTAGGAAAAAGTATAACACAGGTTATTCAACTTTCTATGGGGCCGATCATGTATTCTCTTTAGGCAATGCATCTTGGTTTATGTCAGAATGGAATGGAATGTATACTAAATTGGAACTTAAAGATTCACTTGCACTGCTAGGAATTTACCCAAGGGATACAGGAGTGCTGATGCATAGGGGCACTTGTACCCCAACGTTTATAGCAGAACTTTCAACAATAGCCAAATTCTGGTAAAAGCCTAAATGTCCATCAACTGATGAAAGGGTAAAGAAATTTTGGTTTATATACACAATGCAATACTACATGGCAATGAGAAAGAATGAAATATGGCCTTTTGTAGCAACGTGGAAGGAACTGAAGAGTGTTATGCTAAGTGAAATAAGTCATACAGAGAAAGACAAATACCATATGTTTTCATGGATCCCGAGAAACTTAACAGAAGACCATGGGGAGGGGAAGGAAAAAAAAAGTTAGAGAGGGAGAGAGGCAAACGATAAGAGACTCTTAAGAACTGAGAATAAACGGAGGGTTGATGGGGAGTGGGAGGGAGGGGAGGGTGGGTGATGGGCATTGAGGAGGCCACCTGTTGGAAGGAGCACTGGATGTTGTATGGAAACCAACTTGAAAATAAATTTCATATAAAAAAAAAAGATTCACTTGAATATATATAATGATATGACCATAGTTAGCCCAGTTTCAGAAATGAAAATCTCTGTTTCTGTTGGCATACTGTGGTCAATTTAGCAGTTCTAATTAAATGATATTTTCTCCCTCACTGTTTATTGAACAGTTACTTTTGTAATTTTCAGCAGTAGCAACTTTAACTAGGACACTTAACTGGAATATTTAACTATCTTTTTGATGCCCCCTTGAGTTTAAAGGGCTAATATCCCTTCTATGGAGACACAAATCCCTTACAATGAGAGTAAGCTGTACTTTCATTAATAGTTTCATACAAAATATTGAGGAAGAGAGTAGATAAAAGAAAAAAAAGAGAGAAAAGTGAAATCCTATCTATTTTCTTGTAGATATGATGATATCTAGAATCACTTGGCTTGATGACCAATGGTGTCCCGTGAAAAATGAATTTAGACCTAGTTCCAGAAGTAATGCAAAACCACTAAAAGATTTTCTCAGAAGAGTGACATAATCTGGGAACTTGACCTGTTATAATCAGAGCCTACCTACACAATTGCCATGGATGCAGAAAGGCACAAAATTGATGCCTGATCTTCTAAACATTTTTGTAAGAACCAATATACCCCATTGGAAAAAAAAATCATTATCTTGTTCTTGCTGTTGCTGAAAGTGAGTGAATTAACTCTATTTTTAATTTCCCTCACTTCCAGAATATCTTAATAAGGAGTTAAGATGAGTTAATTTAAGTATTAAGAAATAAAGCCATTTGTGGGGCACATGAGTGGCTCAGTCAGTTAAGCGTCCTACTCTCGGATTCACTCAGGTCATGATCTTGCGGCTTTGTGGGTTTGAGCCCTGCATCAGACTCTGCTGACAGTGTGGAGCCTGCTTGAGATTCTCAGTCTCTCTCTCTCTCTCTGTCCCTCCCCCACTCATGCTGTCTCTGTCTTTCTCAAAATAAATAAATAAGATTTCTTTAAAAAAAGAAAGCCATCTGCAAAGAACTAGTAGAATTATTTTTAAAAACCTATGTCATGAAAAACATACTTCATTTCATTCCACTAATGAAAATGACTAGGTTTGTTGAGAACATCCAGTGTATTTGTATTTTCATTGCTAAAACTAATGAAATTAAGAAAATATGTCAAGGCATTATAATTTTCAGCATTACAAACATTTCATATATTACATACAGTAGTGCAATTGTTTTTGCCATATCCTTAGATCTGGCCATTCTCCTTTCCTCTTATACAATCGCTATCTGTAAAATATGATCCTGTAGACACAAATATCTGTCCCAGGGCCAAGCATCTTCTGGAGAAAAGTAAGGAAAAGGAGAGAAGGAATACGTTTCAGGGATGGCCACAATTGGTTACACACTGACTTAAACTGTTTTATGAATTAATGACATTCTGATTTCCTCTATATTCTAAGCTGAGAAGTTTTTTAATTTATATACTATAAAATTTGTACTATGCAGTATATTATTCTATGGGTTTTAATAATGCACAAAGTCTTCTATCCACCATAAGAGTCTTGATATAGAACAGTTCAATCAGTCCAAAAATTTTCCCATGCTGTCCCTTTATAGTTAAAACAGCCTTCTACTCAGTATCCTAGAAAACATTGTTTTCCATCCCTAACGTTTACCTTTTTGCAGAATATCATATAAATGGCATCATACAAGATGGAGCTTTCAGGATCTGGCTCCTTTCACTTAGCAACATACATTTAAGAGCCATCCACGTTGTCACATCACTCGGTCGTTTATTCCTTTTTATTGCTGCATAATATTCCTTATATTGAATTTACTAAAGGACGTATGTGTTGTTCCCACTTGTTAGCATTTATATATAAAGTTTTCTATATATATTCACATACAGGTTTTTGGGTGAACATAAGTCTTCATTTTTCTTTAGTAAATAGGTAGGCATGAGATTTCTGGGTCATAAGATAAGTGTATATTTAACTTTATAAAAATGCTAATAAGTGACTCTACCATTTTTCTTCCCCGCCCCCGCCCAGAATCTATGAAAGTCTGGGAACTCAGAAACTACACATGCAGCTGGTATTGTCAGAATAGGTACATAGTAGTATCTTGTTTTAATTTGCAATTTTTTAATGGCTACTGCTGTTGAGCATATTTTTGCCTGCTTATTTGCCATTCTTTGGTGATGTGTCTGTTAAGATATTTTGCTGAAATTTGTTTTTGATTTCTTATGAGTGTTGAGTTTGAGAGTTCTTTATTCTGGATTTGTTGTCATAAGTGAAGTTTGCAAATAATTTCTCTGAGTTTGTGGTCTGCCTTTTCATTTCTTTAAGAATGTCTGTCACATATCAAAGGTGACAGACATTTTCCCCGCTTACTCTTAGAAGTTGTATAGTTACATTTTATATTTGGGGTTATGATCCATTCAACTTTTGTATAATTTGCAAGATATAGGTGAATGTTCTTATATTTGTGTGTTTACACTCGACAATTCTAGCACAGCTTGTTAAAATCGTTACTTGTACTTTTCTCAATTGGCTTGGATCTTAATTAAAGCTCAGTTGACTAGATTTGTGTGTCTGTTTCCAAACTCTGTGTTCTATTCCATTGTGCTGTGTGTGTCTACATTGTAACCAACACCACTTTTTTTTTTATTTATTGTAATTTTAGAGTTATTTGTTCTATTATATTGATTTCCGTTCTTCATCATTTCTATCTTTATGCTTGCTTTTGATTTAGTATATCCATCTTGTTTTCTAGGTTTTTTTTTATTTTTTTCTTTTAATATTTATTCATTTTTTTGACAGGGAGAGAGAGGCATGAGTCAGGGAGAGGCAGAGAGAGAGGGAGACACAGAATCCGAAGCAGGCTCCAGGCTCTGAGCTGTCAGCACAGAGCCCGATGCAGGGTTCGAATTCACAAACTGCGAGATCATGACCTGAGCCGAAGTCAGTTGCTTTACCGACTGAGCCACTCAGGCACCCCCTTGTTTTTGAGGTTTTTAAGGGCAACGGCCAGTTATCAAATATGGTAGAAAAATATATTTACAGTAAAAATAAATATTATAAATTTTATAGTTTAACAAAAAGGAAAATTAGTTTAAAAATGACAAATTCCAGGGGCGCCTGGGTGGCGCAGTCGGTTAAGCGTCCGACTTCAGCCAGGTCACGATCTCGCGGTCCATGAGTTCGAGCCCCGCATCAGGCTCTGGGCTGATGGCTCAGAGCCTGGAGCCTGTTTCCGATTCTGTGTCTCCCTCTCTCTCTGCCCCTCCCCCGTTCATGCTCTGTCTCTCTCTGTCCCAAAAATAAATAAACGTTGAAAAAAAATTAAAAAAAAAAAAGACAAATTCCAGATTTTCTGGAGAGATCAAAATAGTTTTAGTTTGTACAAATACAAAAATAGAATTTCATAGATTGACAAAACATATTGAATTGTAGCTACATATATTAACAGGAAATTTTTTAAAAAAATTGTGTAGAATAAAACAAATCCTGGTATAACGGGGAGAGCTAGCAATCAGGGAACTGACCTCCTGGAGTTTGGAAGATCACCAATCCCTAGAGAGGGCTATTGGTGAAATTCAGACGTTGCCACAGCAATGTTTAAGTTAAAGATCCGGGAATCTGCAGCCTCTTTCTACTTCTGATCACTAGCCCTGAAATCAACAAAGCAGACAAAGAACAGCAGCAGAGAAAGATAATGATAGGTGGGTCGTGTGAAGTCGCTGGGGGATTTTATTTTTTGATGAATGAAAGCATGAGAGAGACCGAACACTGGCTATTTCTGTAATACTGTAACAATCCCTGGTATAACACTACTTCATTCTTTTCAAACTGTTGGCTTGGTACATTTTGTCATTTCAGTGTCAAAGATCCCCCTGACACATTTCAGGGTGGTGGTGTTACATAATTCTTTAACATCATCCGATTTGTTTCCTCATTTAGGTATTTACAAAGCTGTGACTCAAACTCCAGTCTAATTAACGTGTGGTATTGCAAATTTATTTCACTTTATCAGAAATTCAAAATTTCTCAACCTAGATCTGTCAAAATCTGACAAAGTTACATGTCAACATTTGCCTTTTAAATATGCAGCACAGTGTATTTGGATTTTTAATTAGCAATGTGTTGCTTGAAAAACAAACAAAAGTTTATCCTAGAAATTTTGAAAGAGCTCTTAATCTGCTACTTGGCATCACTCCTAAAAGATTAAAATGTAACTGTTAACAATTACATTTTCTCTAGATTATTTATCCCTTTAATTTCTACCATATGTTGTTTGTTGCTATTACCTTTTTCTTCTAGTTCTTTCTATAGAAGCTGAATGGCAAACTCTAAACACAGATGTCCAGAAAGTGACATGTGTGGGCATTCAGCCCTCTCGTTTTCGGAGATGATACTTAAATCTTGGTTTCTGTTACTAAAGGTGTTTACATGAAAAAACCTCATTATTCCAGGAGATACTAATTCATCGTCTTTTTAATGACCATTATGCTTCCTTGTTTCTCACTCTTGTCATCAATCACTGAGGTCACTGTTTTTGTAAAAATCACACATGCATATCTTTGTCATTAAGTAAGACAAAAAACAAAACAAAACAAAACAAAAAAGTTACTCAAAATCTAATGACATCACAGATTATTTTTCTAGATGTATTTGTGAGTGTATAAACAGATCAATAATAGATGGACAGATGGATGGATGGATGGATGGATGGATGGATGAAGTGAAAAGCTCTTCCCACTTTTGCTCCCAGAAGAGCTCATGTAGTCCTGTGACTTTAAATGACATTCATTTTCCACCAACCCCAAAATGTATATATTTCAGTAACTGAAACCATATATTTCCTGATTTTGAACACTTTGCCATCGGTGCCACCAATAACGATAAGTTCCTACTGGTGCTTCTCCTTGACCATTTCCATAGGCTTCTGGTCTCCCTTCAACACCTCTTTCTTTCATCTTTCACCACAGTCATGATAATTATCCATTAAACATAAAAACCAGACCCTCTTATCCCCTCACTCAAAACCATAAGAGAGCTTCCTGTCACATTGATAATGAAATGCAATTTCTTGGCATGGCCTCTATGGTCCTACTGGTCCCTGAGCTGCCTTTTTGAGAGAATCTTCAAGCAATTCCCCTTTGGCCCCCTCTGTTCCAGTCATGCTGAACTTCCTAGAAGGATCTGAGGTCATTTCTTCTCTTGACACTTGCTCTTTTCTCCCCTAAGAATATTCTTTCCCAAGGTTTTTGCCTGGAATACTTCTATATTTTACTAGATCTCTGCTAAAACAGGACTATGAAGAGGAATTACCAGACCATCCTTAAAAGGCAGCTCTGTGTCCTATCTCTTACCCTACTTTATTTCTCCTCATAACACTTATACTTACTGAAAATTATATTGCATGATTATTTGGATAATTTTACTGAATGTGTTCCTTTTAGAATGCGAACTCAATGGGGATAGGGGATTAGCTTCTCTTATTGCAGTTTTATCTGTAGGAACAGAGTGGCACTTTGTGAGCATAAAGTAAATATTTGCTTAATGTGTGAATTTAAAGATTGATTAAATCAGAACCTGCTGTATGTTATGTGTTATTTTTAAAATAAAAATATTGAATTGAATCTTAATTTGACCAAGATGTAAGTAAATTGATATTGAAAGAGTGGTGAAATAAAACAAAGCCATAATCCTTACACAAAGAAGATGTTAATTTTAAGAGTCCTCTGCAGTTAAAAAATGTAAAG
Source organism: Prionailurus viverrinus (assembly GCF_022837055.1). NCBI lineage: Eukaryota > Metazoa > Chordata > Mammalia > Carnivora > Felidae > Prionailurus > Prionailurus viverrinus. The sequence continues at coordinate 27,178,245 of NC_062571.1, read as the reverse complement.
GTTTAGAGGCATCTCGTGGCCCATTTGGCTGAGCATCCCACTCTTGATTTTGGCTCAGGTCATGAGCCCAACGTCAGCATGGAGTCCGCTTGGGATTCCTTCCCTCTCTCTCTGTCCCTCCCCCACTCATGTGCACGCACTCGCTCTCTCTTTCTCAAAATAAATAAAATAAACTTTAAAAAGTAATAAAAGTCAAAATAAAAATGTATTGGTCTTGGTCATTAATTTTTTTAAATAGTAATATTCTATCAAACAATACGTACTGATTTAAAAATAAAATATGATGGCATCACCACACTTTATTTTCAGTTCACCTTCTTCCTATCAATGATTTATTTTGGTTATATTACTTTTACAAAATTAATTTCTTTTTTTTAAGTTTGTTTATTTTGAGAGAGAGAGAGAGAGAGAGAGCAGGAGCAGGAAGGGGCAGAGAGAGAGGGAGAGAGAAAGAGAATCTCAAACAGGTTCTGCACTGTCAGCACAGAGCCTGATACAGGCCTTGCACTCACAAACCGTGATATCCTGACCTGACCTGAAATCAAGAGTCAGACACTTAACAGACTGAGCCACCCAGGTGTCTCTACAAAATTAATTTCTTTAAAAAAATGTAATTTTCCACTGTATGCATAATGGCTACAGATGTTTAGGCTTTGTTCATATGTGAATAGATTTACCTTTTAAATCACAGCTTATTGCTTTTTAAATTATTCTCATTTTTACTATATTGATGGGTCTGTTTGCCTTGTTTTTTGTTTTTTTGTTTTTTTTTTTTGTATGGCTTCTCATGAATGTCCTACTTACGCTCTATATCCCTTAATTTAGAGTATACTTAAACATATTTGCACACTTTCAAACTCAAGTGGACTGTGTAGAAAAGTATTAGAATTGTATTTTAGTTTTGCCAGAACTTTCTGTGATCACTCAACCATCATCTGGCTTGTGTTGCTATGTAGAACTATGAAGATAATTTAATTTTTCCCCTTTTATTACACTTGATCGTGTCTGTACCCACATTACAAATACGTACCAATGTTTGGTTCTCCCTATCTTCTGGGAACACAAATGACCATACTTCCTAACTAAATTGCTGAAAATGAGATATGAGAGGAGATGGTAAACTAAACTTGCTGAAATCATCAAAAGCGTGGATTTTCATATGCTACTGTGACAAGGGGCCACGACGTTCCAGCTGGTGAGGATAATGCTTTATGGTTCAGAGCCCCTGTTAATCCATAGTTTGAGCCACATGTAACTATTTATATTTGAACATTTTGACCTGTAAAATGGCAATCAATCTCATATGGCTCAATGGACATATAGCATAAATTACAAACAAACCTTTGTTAGATTATGGCATTCATTTATTTTTCTTAGATAAGCTGTGCCCTTTGAATTTTCAAGATCAGGTTTCTTTTTCAGGGAATGCATCGTTTATCTTTCAACATGCTTTCCGTTCTATTTGAACTGTATTTTTCTTTTGGAATTTTATATGTTTAAGGGGATTTCCTTTGCCTGTATTACATAACAATCACTTTCTCTCAACTTTATGTCCTCATTTTTTCAATGTTCATTTAGTTTTGAGAGGGAGACACACAGAGCATTAGCGGGGAAGGGCAGAGAGAGAGAGGGAGACAGAATCCAAAGCAGGCTCCAGACTCAGTGCTAACAGCTCAGAACTCACAAACCACAAGTTCATGACCTGAGCTGAAGTTGGATGATTAACTGACTGAGCCACCCAGAAGCCCCTGCCATTATTTAGTTTTCAATTTTATTTACTATGATATACTAAGATTTATCCATTATGTTAGCATTTTAAAATTATTCTTACTGTTTTTGTCTGTTTATTTTTCATTTAGCTTTTATTTCTTTTAGTTCTATTTTTGTCTTATTTCTGGAAAATATCTGCTTTTTTCATTGTTATGCTATATATTTTTTCTGTTGAGTTTTCTTTACTTTTTTTTTTCTTTTAAAGGAAACATCAAGTCTGTAATTCTATTATAATCATGGTGGATGTTCTATCCAACACCATTTTGTGTTTCCCTTAGTAATGCCTCTTATGGTGCATAATATTTCATAGCAGTGTGTTTACATTTCTCTCTTTAAAAATTTTTTTTTCTGATGTTTATTTTTGAGAGAGAAGGAGACAGAGTGCGTGTGGAGGAAGGGCAGAGAGAGAGGGAGACACAGAATCTGAAGCAGGCTCCAGTCTCTGAGTTGTTAGAACAGAGCCTGAGCATGTCTCGAACTCATGAACCCAGAGATCATGACCTGAGCCGAAGTCAGACACTTAACTGAGGAGCCATCCAGGCGCCCCACATTTCTCTTTTTTTTAAACAAATTCTATGGGGGGCACCAGGGTGGAATACCTATCAATTAGAAGTGCTTTCAACTGGGGCACCTGGGTGGCTCAGTCAGTTAAGCGCCAACTTGGGCTCAGGTCATGATCTCAGTTTGTGAGTTCAAGTCCTGCCTTGAGTTCTGTGCTGACATTCAGAGCCTGGAGCCTGCTTCAGATTCCGTGTCTCCCTCTCTCTCTGCTCCTCCCCTGCTCACACCCTGTCTCTCTTTCATACATAAAGATAAAAAAAGTAAAATCAATCAATCAATCAATCAATCTTACGATTCATGTTTCATTTTGATTCTTATCTTGGAGTTAGACCCAAGAGTGTCTGAAGACAAGTAGAGTGGAGAAGGAAGAGTAACCGTAGAGGGGTTAAGAAATCGGGACAAGCAATAGAGTCAATTTATTAACATTGTTCTGAGCAAACTCTAACCATTTTTTTTTCTTTATCTTGAGCTGTGTCTACACTAGATTTGCAGAATGGATGAAGATAAAGTAAATCACCTCTTTAGGTCACAATCTTTCTGTGGTCCAATCTTCTACTCACTTCCCTCTGCCTCCCTTTTGCTGTTACATCTGGCAAATTCCAAAACTAGAGACTAGTGTGTGTATAATAAACATTTATTGTTCACATAATTTCTCTAAAATCTCCACTATATTGGAGGTTCCTTATAGGGGTCCTCATTGTCAAACCACATCTCTCCAGGAAATTTCCTATTATTACCCCCACATTCTCACTTACCCATACTCTCTTGAAGTATCAACCTCTGATTTCAGATATCATCATTTATCATATTTAAATGATCATGGGGTGCATCTTTCAGGACAATAACATCATCACATTTAGAGAAGGTATATCCTATCCGACTTAGGAGATAGCAGCAGCTCCTTTAAGCTGTATAGTATTTGGACTTGATTGTGTGGTTGTCTATTAATCTGTATGACATTGAAGGTGAAAACCACAGGTTTTCTGCTCACCATAATATTCACGAGATTAAACTATTGTTGGTATATGGCATATTTTAGAGCTTGAAGAAAATATTGAATTAATAACATTAACTGAAAGAAAAAAAAATAAAAATAGAATAAAATTTTAGAAACAATGAGCAGATGGTAATCTGCTTTAAAGTCCCGATATTTCAGGGAAAATAACCTTGAATCTAGTAAATATACACTTGTATCAGTTTAGGATTAAGGCTAATATTTACAATTCTTTCCTAAGCAATACTTTCTTAAAAATAAAACAAAAACAAATTTAAGTTGACACAAAGTTTTCATTTTCTTATATGGGCTCAATAGTAACTTTTAAAGTTAAACATGATGGTGTTGTGAATAGTAACCATTTTTTTTAAGTTTATTTATTTATTTTGAGAGAGAGAGAGGGAGGGAGAGAGAGAGAGAGCACGAGCAGGGAGGGGCAGAGAGGGGGAGAGAGAGAATTCCAAGCAGGCATCAGTTGTTCAGTGTGGAGCCCAAGGTGGGACTCGAACCCACAAACTGTGAGATCATGACCTGAGCCAAAACCAAAAGCCAGCTGCTCAACCAACCGAGATACCCAGGCATCGCAAACAGTACACATTTTTAATGAGGAATGAGGACAAATGATCTTACTGAATAACATCCTGGAAATATTTTATGGCCTTTTTTCTCCATTGTATTTTTTTTCCAGATTTACACATGACTCATTACAAATGTTGTTTTCTAGAATGTAAATAAATATATATGTTATTTTAAGAAGCTCCTTCATACAAATTTTTCTCTATTTCCTCAAAAATTTATACATCAATATTTTCATGGTAAGAACTTGTGAATACAAAGGAGTGTTACTTTTTAAAACTCTTAATAGACCTTGTAAGAGAGATGGAATATGGTTTTCACACATAGAAAATATCCCAGAATATTTTTTAAAAACATTTTTAAGAAAAAGTGGCTTTTGAACATATTTACTAATATGAACATTCCATGAATCTTAAAATCCCCTCATTAGAAAGAGGGTGACATTGTTGAATCTTCTCTATCAGACTGATTTCCTTGGGTTGCAAATGTGTCCCTAACCTAATCAAGTAAAACACTACAGAAGTCCTGGCCAATAGAAAAAAAGAACATAAATACATTACATTTGGTAGTAAATTATTACCTAAATATCATTACCAAAAATTAAGTGAATTATGAAATTACTAAAGAATTGTTACTAATTATTTTAAGAAGTCAAGTCTCTTGAGCAATCACTGAATTTATGTATAAACACATTTTATGAACATCAACCTCATTGATCATGAACTTTTCAGGGTGTGTCTGAAGTAAATCAATAATATGCTGACCAAGCTAAAACTAATGAAAAATCAGTGAAAAAGTCTTTGGTTCCAACCTAGGACTGTATGGTAAAGGTTGTCTTCTTCAGAATTCAAGATTATTTTCAAGTCAGGATGGGATTGTTATCAAAGCATGATAATAATTAGAATTAGGAAGAAAGAGTAAACTTACAAATACGGAACAAAATGATAGATTTTGATGAAAATCCCAAATGCCAAATGGTAGTTGAAATAGGCAGGATGTAATGACCACTTTGCAAATTAGAGAATTAGTGGAAGTAAGTGGGGCAGATTTAAAGTTTTTAAAAAATTACTTATGTGGCAATATTGGAAAGTGAAGCAAAGAGTAAGTAAAACTACCATCATAAAGTAGGAGGACTGGATAGATGGTTAGAAGAAATTCAGTGTGTGCAATGAAAGAAAATAGACTTCATACACAGTGTATCAGGCCCTGACAATAATTAAGACAGAAAACACGGAATAAAATAATAAAAATAAGCAATAAAATTAAAGAACATCTTAATCTTTCCATCGTAAATCACCTGTCCGCGCAATACGAAGAACCCATGTTTGTATAACCACAAGCTCTTTTCCTTCTCCACCATTCATGCTAGAGGTAGAAACTCCTAGACATACTGACTGGGATGGACACTCATGAATTCTGGAAATGGTGTGCTGTGAGATTTAGCCCTGTCCTCCAAATGGAACAACCAAAAAATGATGGACAGGTTAGAGAGCAAGGCAAAATCTTAGTCTTTCAATCAACTGACGCATACTGGTGTGGTTTCGGAGTAATCAAAGAAGTCTTGTGGTAAAAGCCTTAACTTTTGCTTTAAGATCACATAGACTATAGATCTATAGATCATATAGACTACACACTTTCCTAAGATACTTTAAGAGAAAGAGCAGGCAAGGAGGAGAAGGAAGAGGGGAATGATAGGGGAATAGGAGAAACATGAAACAGATGAAAGGTAGCAAGTGTTTGGCTTTTATGCAGTAAATTATCTATTTAAAAGAATCTTGTCTGGCAAACAGAGCAACTGACAAATGATGGAGACAATGAAAGAATAGGAGGAATCCTCACATCCATTCTTTGGCGGACTTGTGGCAGAATGCAACTTTTTAATCAATTCACCAATGAACTGTGCACTATTCCAGTATTTTTACAGTCCCGTCACCACATTAGAGTTAGTTGAGGTTGTTTTTGCACAGTGTAGATTTACACATGTTGCACAAATTTCTAGTGATAATTATGCATAGGTAAATCAGATAAAGAACAGGATTAAGTATTTGCATAAATGGCATAGACTATATATGGCATGGTTAATCAAGTGTTTATTTTAATGATATACAAACTTTTAAGAACTGGTTAACCATGAAGATTAAATTGTTCAAGTTAAATATTCCAGTCAAGTACAGTGAATTAAGTTCATTGAAAAAAGACACCAAACAAAACTTATTATCATGTTGATATATATTGTAAAACTGAGTTTGCTATTTTTTAAATCTAAGCTCTATAATTCAAACAAATCAATGTATTTACAATGATATAATTCTAACAAAGGCACTTACCAAATTCTAAACAACCGTCTGTGGGAAAACAATGACACTTTCCTTACCATTTTTAGTACAGTATTCCTGGTGATCTTGAACTACTAAAAAATGTACTATTTTAGAGAAGGTATGTGGGTATATGGAAAGCAAACATTTTGCTCCAGGTTTCATTTCACATAAATAAATTGGTTTAAAGTCTAATATCTACATTATTGCCTGAATGCTAACAGGGACAATTCATATGGTTTCTTACAAGTGTTCCATTGTATCCTGGGCTTGACTCAGTGGAATGGTCCAACATGTGGTGACCTTGTTTTTCTTAATCTTAATATAGACATCAAGGTTTTGCTTGTGTGAGGAAGAAGCAAAAACAAAAACAAAAACAAAAACAAACAAAAACAAACAAAAACAAAAACAAAAAAAACCAAAAAAACAAAACAAAACTTAAGTCTGATTGTACACAAACCAACTTATTTCCCATTTCTATAATGCATAATAAAATCATTAAAGATTAATAAATATCAGAATGATTTTTAGAAGTTAGAAAGTCTCTTAATATGTATCATTCTTCTACCTACTCAGTTTTTAAGAATTCAGAAACTGAAAACTATACAGTTGCAAGTTTATATTTTATTCTTATACAACTTCAATTCTAATTTTAGTGTGTGGATGATATATATCTATATCTATATATCTATATCTATATCTATATCTATATATATATATCCTTGTGTTTTCTTGTCTCATTATAGCCCATTTGCAAGCTTCCTTTTCTTCCATTATTAAATATATTGATATGTACATATGCATAAAAATTCCATCTATGTACACTTCTCAAGGTGTGTATATATTCATAGTTTAAAATAGTTGCATAAAGCCAATTTAGTTTATGTGCTGCCAAAGCGAGAGCACCTAAACTCAATTTGATACTCTTGTTTCCATGATGTATTTCCTGGATGTGCAAGTCATCAAGGTATAGATTCCCTGGAAAATAACAATATATTTGACTTGAAATACAAAACACTTATGCCAGATGACAGAAATGCTTTCTCTTACTTGTCATATCAAGATAAAACAAATTTGACAAGCACCTACCTGTCAAAGACATATAATCAAATACTGTTTCTAATAACTCATACATTCCAGCTAAAATTTTTGTTCATGGTAATCTCCTATGGAAAAGTTGTATAATTTTAAAAGGCAGCATTTCCTCAAAAGTTGTTTCTGTGATATCCTAATTCATCTAGAAGATATAACCTTACTTTATAATCCTACTTTTTTTTATCTTTCTTTCCCATGTAAATATCACATTTCTTGTGAAATTCCTACTGCCTGTGATAGAATGAAAAGAATAGGGGAATCTCTAAGAGTGTCTGAATCTCATGCCTCCACATGTTTAGATTGAGCTTGCCTCAAGTACAACCATGATGTATTTTTTTTTAGATAAAGACAACTGGTTAGATACAATGGGAGATTTAAGAAGCGATGTGGTCTCCATGATAAAGGCACTTTAGACTCATAATCCGATCTTATGCTTCTCAGTCTTCATACTCTCAGGTTGAGTGCACGATGCAAAGGGAAACTAAAGAAAGATCTTAATGATGGAACTCAGTCTCGATCATGGTTCTGGAGAAAAAGTAATGTAATATAATGAAACATAAAATCATATAAATTGAAATGCCCTTACCTGTTTATGCCAGTTCATTTTACTTGAGGCAAGTTCAATCTAAGCATGTGAGGCATGAGTTTCAAACACTCTTAGATATTTACTCTTTCTTTCCATTCTGTCACAGGCAATAGAAATTTCACAAGAAATGTGATACTTACATGGGAAAGGAAGATAATCTCCATGTGTGTATCTATTCACAAATTAGTAGACATTTAAGTTGTTGCCAATTTTTGGCTGCTTCAGAATTATCTTTTTTTCTGATTTTCTTATTTTTAAAAAAATTTTGGTATATACATACAAATAAAATTTACATTCTAACCATTTTTAGATGTACAGTTTACTGGCATTAGATACATTCATATCGTTGTGCAACCTTTACTACCATCCATCCCAGAACTCTTGTCATCTTGCAAAATTGGAACTTCCTTTTTGGAAGTTTCATTCCTCCTTCTTTCCAGCCCCTGGCAACCACCATTCTACTTTCTGTCTCCATAAATTTGACTGTTCTGGTTACTCCATATAAGCAGAATCACACATTATTTGTCTTTTTGTGTTTGGCTTATTTCACTAAGTGCAGTGTCCTCAAGGTTCATCTATATTGTAGCATGTGTTACAATAGCCTTCCTTTTTGAGCCACCTGAGTGGTTCAGTCGTTTGAGCACCTGATTCTTGATTTGGGCTCAGGTCATCATCTCACAGTTCGTCAGTTAGATCACCACATTGGGCTCTGCACTGACAGTGTGGAGCCTGCTTGGGATTCTATCTCTCCCCCCCCCTCTCTCTCTCTCTGCCCCACCCCTGCTCGTGTTTGCACACTCTCTCCCAAAGTAAATAAATAAACTTAAAAAAAAAGAATTTCCCTCCTCTGTAAGGCTAATACTATCCCATTGTATGCATTCACACATTTTGTTTGTCTATTCATTCATTGATGGGTACTGGAGCTGCTTCTACCTTTTGGCTACTGTGAATAATGCTGCTATGAACTTAGTGTACAAATATAGTTTTGAGACTGTTTTCAATTCGTTTGAGTATTACCCAGAGATGGAATTGCTGGATTGCTGGATCATATGGTAATTCTATGTTGGTTGTTTTTTTTTTTTTTTAAGAAACAACCATACTGTTTTTCATAGCAGTCACCACACTTTATATCTCCATCAACAGTGCACCAGCGCACAATGGTTTTAATTTATCCACATCCTAGACAACACTTGTTATTATATATATATATATATATATATATATATATATATATATTCTAATGGTAATGGGTGGGAGATAATGCTTCAGATTATTTTTTGACTAGGTTTCCTCCCCACAGTTATTGAGGGAGAGTGAAAATAAAATAAAGGAAGTAGGTGGATAATGTATTGAAATTTCACTATATACTGGCAAACGTTCAAATAGGTAGATCATTCCTTATTTAAGAATGAATAAGCCTGTCTGGGTGGCTCAGTCTGTTAAGTGTCTTGATTTTGGCTCAGGTCACAGTCTCAGTTTGTGAGTTTGAGCCCTGCATCAGGTTCTGCTTGGGATTCTCTCTCTTTCCTCTCTCTGCCCCTCTTGAGTCTTTCTCTCTCTCTCTGTCCAAATAAATAAACTTGAAATAAAAGAATGAATATAAGAAATTAAAATGCTAAATGTAAAAGGAACAAAACCAAGATTTTCTTAAGTCTCTGTCAGCTGAGTATTTCAATTGCTTTTGCTGAGATAAAATACAAAACACAAAAATATTTTTTTAATATTATAGGATTATATTTCTTTTTTATTTTTCATTTTTCTTTTTTAATATAATTTATTGTCAAATTGGCTATAAGCAGTGTGTAAAGTGTGCTCTTGGCTTTTGGGGTAGATTCCCATCGTTCATCACTTACACATAACCCCCAGTGCTCATCCCAACAAGTGGGTTCTTATAAGCTAGTACTAGGTTTTTAAAAAGTCAATCATTGAACACTTATTTAAAAATGGCTATCCCCAGGAATTTTTGGCATTTTATTTTAGCACTAAAGTCACTGTTTCTTAAGATTATTTTCCGTGAAACAATCCCATAGATGGTAGCAGATTTACTGTAGATCAAACAGAAATTGGATACCTAGCTCCCGAGCTTACTTCCATCATGGCTAAGACAGGCATTTCTGTAGAAGCTTCGTGCTCCTGAAAATCTAACTTGAAATCTAACACACTAGGCCAACTTGCAACCTACCACACTAGGCCATAGTGAAAACAAAATTAATTCCAAAGTGACATTGTATCAATTTTGTCACCAAATAATTTTAAAAAGTTTTATGTATAGTTAATTAGGTAGAAGAATTGGGTGATGGGTATTAAGGAGGACACTTGTGATGAGTGCCGGGTATTTAAAAGTCAAAAAATTCTACACCTGACACCAATATTACACTATATGTTAACTAACTGGAATTTAAATAAAAACCTGGAACTAAAAAATAAATAAAATAAAATAAAATAAAATAAAATAAAATAAAATAAAATAACAAATCCATCCCCCCAAATTAACAGAAACAATATGGTTGGCAAAACTGATAAGGCTTCTGCACACATGGGGTTCACAGTCTTGGGGAGGGAAAATTATGCTAATAAATAAATAAATAAATAAATAATATAGGATTACAACGGAGACAAGTGGTTTTAAGAGTAGCTGTATTATTTCATGAAATAAGGAAAGAGAGAAACCTAACTCAGGAATAATAGGAAAGGCTTCCCAAAGTAAGTACATACTGACAGAGATCTCAATAGAGTAAGAGTCTATTAATTTATTAAACATTTTTAATGTTTATCTATTTTTGAGAGAGAGTGTGTGAGTTAGGGAGGGGAGAGAGAGAGAGAGAGGGAGAGAGAGAATTCGAAGCAGGCTCCAAGCTCTGAGCTGTTAGCACAAAACCGAGTTCGATGCGGGGCTCGAACTCGTGAACTAGGAGATCATGACCTGAGCTGAAGTTGGATGCTTAACTGACTAAGTCACCCAGACTCCCTGAATAATTTACGGATTTAAAAGATCTTCGAGATCACTCTAGTTGGGATGAGAAAAAATAAATGGAGAGGACTGAATGGAGATAAGGCGACACTAATGAGGAGCTGTTTCGGAAGTACAGGTCAAAGATTATAGGGATTTTGTAGTATTAGTGAAGGTAAAGTGAAAGGTAAAGTACTAGTGAAGGTAAAGAGAAACAGATGGACACTTGAGAGCTGTTTAGAAAGCAAATGGATACTAAATATTAAAGGATTTGTGGGGCACCTGGGTGGCTCAGTTGGTTGGGCAACCGACTTTAGCTCAGGTCATGATCTCACAGTTCGTGGGTTCGTGCCCTGCGTCGGGCTCTGTGCTGACAGCTCAGAGCCTGGAGCCTACTTCAGATTCTGTGTCTCCCTCTGTCTCTGCCCCTTCCCTGTTCACACTCTGTGTCTATCTGTCTCTCAATAATAAATAAATGTTTAAAAATTTTTAAAAATAAATAAATAAATAAATAAATAAAAGATTGGTGATAAGAAGTTGAGAAGTTCGAACATACTAATGTGCAAGACACATTCTTGAACCAGGATGCAAAAATTCTCAAATTAATTGCAAAATCATAAATAATACACACTAGAGAGATCGAGCTTAAATACAATCTAAAGAAACATGGGATCAAAGAGCAGGAGGATTTTATCATAGAATCTGTCCACAAAATACCTACGGATTAAAAGCAATTGAGAGGTGATTTGGCAAAATGATTTTAAAATGCATGTGGAAGTCTATTGCTGAAGAAACAAATATGACAAATCTTTTTTTGTTGGTTAAGTTTTTAATTAAATTCTAGCTAGCATATAGTGTAATATGGGTTTCAAGAGTAGAATTTCGTGATTCACCACTTACATATGACACCCAGGACTCATCACAAGTGCCTCCTTAATCCCCGTTGCCCATTTAGCTCACCCCCCACCCACCTCCTCTCCAGCCCTCTTCAATTTGTTCTCTCTAGTTCAGAGTCTCTTATGGTTTGCTTCCTTCTCTCTTTCCCCCCGCTTCTCCTATGCTCATCTGTTTTGTTTCATAAATTTGACAGATGAGTAAAACTATTTGGTATTTTTCTTTAAAATATGTTTCATACTCATGAAATTGTAAAAAGAATTAAAAAAATCATTATAATTTGCCATTTCAGATATGCTATTAGACGCTAATAAGCAAATTTACCAATGACTTTGAATAATGCCCTGAAAGCAATCAAAACATTTTATGGAACATATCATATGTTTAAGTAGCATGACTAAGGGAACAGACTTATTCAAACACAAGTGATTTAGGGACAAGTCGTTATGAATATGGTACAAAAAATATTAAAACTAAATTTTCAGATAGTTAATAAAATTAATTAATTGGTGTTTCTCTTCACACTTCTTGCATTCCCTACTTATCTAATATTTATTCGACATACTTTTTTTATTCAATGGTCTTTACAAATTGGTAGTGTACATAATTTCTGATGTTCTACATTTACGTTCTTAAATGCCTATGGGATATTTAATCTGAAATATCCCACAGCAAAATACGTTTCTTAAATTGTAGTGGGCTTACGGGAGTCCATCTTATTTTTGCTTTATAATTCCACATGTGTTATAAATAATTTGCACGCATTTAATACGGAACTTAAATATATATTTAAAACAGAAAAGAGGAGGAAAAGAGAAAATGTTTCAGGAAAATCACAGTAATAGCAGAAGAAAAATTATCCAAGGCCATAGGATAACAAGTGAAACAGACATTTCAAAAATATATCCCAGAGCTTTTGTCAGTAAATGTAAATTAATTGCTAAAATGTTAAAAATTCTTGATGTACTGTTTTTTTTTTTCCTTTGTACTTTCATTTATTTTCATTATAGACATACATTATTTTGGGGAGCCTGGCTGGCTCAGTCAGTAGAGCATCAGCATTTTAATCTGGGCATCATGAGTTTGAGCCCATGTTGCTTGTAGTTATTATTAAATAAATAAATATACATTACTTTCGTAATCAGAAGATACACACACACAAAGCTAATATAAATCCTCTCAGAATATCAGAAAAGTTTCAAGCTGAAAGATTTCAGAAGACTCTCTCTGGCTCCTTCATTTTACATTTTAAAGCTGAAGTTAAGTACTTTTTTGAAACAAAGCATCTTAGTTCCCAGTATTTTTACTAATTGTTTTTTAATTCCCCTCAAGTCTAAGAAAATAAAGACTTTAGATTAAATGGCCCACTGGGCATTGCACACACACTTTTCTAGCTAAAGGAGTCTCATAGGGAGGGGCTGAAAAGAGAAAGATTTAAAGCATTTTGCCTGCTGGAAACATACCTAAAAGGTGTAGAAGTAATTTGAATTCAAATGCTTTGCACCCTGTCACTCCAGTTCACATTTAAACAAGTTAGTGACCTGCCATCACTTTCTGCCTTCTCAGCCCTGACAGATTATCTGAATTGGTCACAGATTTTTGTGTCATCTATTTTTATGTTCTGCTTATCAGACAGGAGGACAATGACAAGAGAGTTGAAATTACTTTGGGGCTCCTGGATGGCTCAGTCGGTTAAGCGTCAGACTCTTGATCTCAGCTCAGGTCTTGATCTCACGGTCGGTTGTCAGTTTGAGCCCCGATTATTGGGCTACACGCTCCAAACTGGTCGTGGAGCCTACTAAAAAAAAAAAGTTGAAATTACTTAGAAATGATTAGAGACATGGGGAAAAGTCTATTAAAATGAAAGGTAAAATAACATACCTTTTTACCATTCAAAGTCTTCAGGATTTTCAAGTGTTTCTACATATGATGCCTCATAGACATTGTATAGGAAAAAACCATGCTCTTTTATGTATGAGATTAAAAACAGACAACATCTTTAAAAAAAATTTTTTTTAATGTTTATTTATTTTTGAGAGAGAGAGAGACAGAGCGTGAGCGATGGAGGGGCAGAGAGAGAGAGAGGGAGATGAAGAATCAGAAGCTTGCTCCAGGCCCCGAGCTGTCAGCACGGAGCCTAACATAGGGCTTGAACTCACAAACTGTGAGATCAGGACCTGAGCTGAAGTCAGACGCTTAACCGACTGAACCACCCAGGCGCTTAACTGACTGGGGCACCCAGGAGCCCCAAAATGGATAACATTTTTTCCAAGAAGTAATAATAAGTGGGAAGTCAGTGGAAATGTTTGCCATTTTCAAATAATCTTTCTAGACCAGGTTCTATGAAAATAAAAAGGCATTTAGCAAGTTTCTTATCTTTTATTGTGTTTAGATTTCTCCTCATAGAAAGAAGTGTTTTAATATATTGTTTTCATATTGCTCAGTTTTTAATACCATAAAGTGTTCTTCATTTATTCAACAAACATAGTTTGATTATTGGGTATAATCAAAACATACCTTTAGAAGATATAGTGGATATAAAAGAAGCACAAAAATACTTTTGTCTTCAATATGTTAGCATAATTCTAATGATAAATTGAAACCACCTCATGAAAAGTGTCTTGAATTTAATCAGATGTTTTGTGATAATTCCCTTGCAATCACTGATCTATAATGATATTGGATTCATAATAGTCCAGTTACTTGCAGACTTTTGAGAATGTAAATTCACACTGAAATCCCTAAGAACCATAGTGAATTATTTTAAAATCTATTTGTGTATTTGTGATTGCTTGACTCATTTGTAAGATGTTTTCTTCTTTTCACTGGATTTGCCAAGTTAGAAATCATTATTGGAAGGTAAAATTTTTCTCATGATTATTTAAATTATGTTGTGTACTGAATGAACAAAGAAACTCTGATAACTACATCTGTTTATTGAATTATTTACTCAATACATAACATTTTCTTGGTGTGAGGGGAATGCAATTTCAATCTAAGTATACCCCTGCCATTCAGAAAATAAAAATCTTTATATTAGGGGGACACTCATAAATAAAGTCACAAGATAGGCATCCTCGTATCTTGCAACTGGCTTTCTCTGCTTCCTCCTCACCCCAGTGGAATATGCTGGGTGATCTGTTTGTTTTGTAGAAGCTTCTCTCTGAAGCATTGTTAGATGTAAAGCAAATAGGCAATGATGCAGAGAAAGAAGTGCCCCCTTACACTGTTGGTGGGAATGCAAACTGGTGCAGCCACTCTGGAGAACCGTTTGCAGGTTCCTCAAAAAGTTAAAAATAGAACTACCCTACAACCCAGCAATTGTATTACTAGGTATTTACCCAAAGGATACAGAAATACTGATTTAAAAGGGCACAGGCACCCTGATGTTTACAGCAGCCTTAGGGGCAATACCCAAATTATGGAAAGAATCCAAGTGTCCATGTACCAGTGGATGGATAAAGATGTGGTAATTATATATACAATGGAATCTTACTCAGCCATCAAAAAGAATGAAATCTTGCCATTTGCAAAAGACGTGCATGGAGGTAAAGTGTGTTATGCTGAGCGAAGTAAGTCAGTGAGAGAAAGACAAATACCATATGATGTCACTCATATGTGGAATTTAAGAAACAGAAAGAACATGGGGGGGAAAGAGAAAGGCAAACCATAAAGCAGACTCTTAACTAGAGAGAACGAAGTGAGGGTTGCTGGAGGGGAGGCAGAGTAGGGGATGGGTTAAATGGGTGAGGGGATTAAGGAGGGCACTCGTGGTAAGCACTGGGTGCTATTAAAATAAAGGGGGAAAAAAGCAAGCAGGATTAGAAAACAAAAATAAATAAATAAATAAATAAATAAATGACATAGCACTCGTGCACACAAAGGGTAGCAGTGTGACATTAGTCTTTCTGGTTCCAGCACAAAGGATATACAGGATGCATCTAGAATTGAGGGAGAAATAGAAGGCCATCTGGAATAGGAAAACTAGATTGACCAGGAAGCAGATATTTCTGGTTATTCATGTTCTGTGGACTAAGAACTGACTGCAAGGAATTCTAAAAGTGCAATCAGAAAATGTTGAGAATCTGTCCAAATAACAGTAAGATTGGATTAGCTTTGACAGACTATATTCAGATGTAATAGATGGGTTGCACACACAGGGAAGAAAAAGTGACTATTCTTAAATATCAAAATGAATGGTACACATAATAACTAGCAGAAACATGTAGAACTTTTATGTGATTTGTATTCCATATTATTACTGATAGTGGACATCAGAATATTTTACAACGGATTTTAAAGAATCCCCTGTGTATTGCTTGTGCTTTTTCAAAAACACATTTTCAAAAAGCAGACAAAAATATTTCTGGTCTCGGAAGTGAACAGTTAAGTGAGAAGAAATGCTTTAAGTATGAGAGTAAATGGAAACTGTTACCAAGTATGCATCCCTGAAAACACCCTCTAACTCCTGGGTGGTGATTTCATTTGCTCTTCTTTTACTAGATGAGTTTAAACCTGACCTGGATCTTGTTTAGATTATTAGATAACAGTTTTTAAAGGGAATTGATATTTAATGACAAAATAAAATAATTTAAGAACCTAGTTACAGACAAACTCTCCTTGCTGACATTTAAAATAAATTGGACACTAGCCAAATAAAATGCTATCAAGTTATTTTATGGTGAAGATTGATTTTTAGGAAAACAGAGAAAAACAATATTTTTTAAAAATTTTAATCTCACATAATTTATAGAATCTTAAATAAAGCAAAGTTACAGGAGCCACCTGTGAGTTACTTATTTATACACTAATTACTCATTTTAAAAAATAATTATTAGACACCATTTTAGGTATGAGATATCATGCTAGACATTGGAAACAAAAAAAGATAAATGAGAATTTGTCCTTGGGTAGCTTATGTTTATCAAGGGCAAAAAGATTTATAACGAATTGTGGGCAGCGGAGTGATTTATGACTAAAATAGAAAATTACTGAAGATGTAGTGAGAATACAAACCCCCAAAAGGTTGATTCTATTCTGTGGAAATGGAAGAGTGTCAGGAAAGGTTGCAGAGACCTGGTCATACTTGAATGGAGTCTCGAAAGCTCCAAGAAAGCTTGCCAAATAAATCTTACACCAAGCAACGGAATGTAACTGAACTATTTTAGACCATACACATGGACAATATTGTGATTCCTTATCAAGAAAAATTTATCTTAGTACATAGAGAAGGTCCACAGCATAAAACCAAAAGGAGGCTTTTACTTTATAAAACCCCAGCTAGAAAAATTGCACTTTTATAGGATGTTGGTGTGAATGGGGAGGGAGGATTATAATGACTATAGATGCTGGAGAGGATGTGGAGAAACAGGAACCCTCTTGCACTGTTGGTGGGAATGCAAACTGGTGCAGCCATTCTGGAAAACAGTGTGGAGTTTCCTCAAAAAATTAAAACTAGATCTACCCTATGACCCAGCAATAGCACTGCTAGGAATTTATCCAAGGGATACAGGAGTGCTGATGCATAGGGGCACTTGTACCCCAATGTTTATAGCAGCACTCTCAACGATAGCCAAATGATGGAAAGAGCCTAAATGGCCATCAACTGACGAATGGATAAAGAAATTGTGGTTTATGTACATAATGGAATACTACTTGGCAATGAGGAAGAATGAAATATGGCCTTTTGTAGCAACGTGGATGGAACTGGAGAGTGTTACGCTAAGTGAAACAAGTCATACAGAGAAAGACAGATACCATATGTTTTCACTCTTATGTGGATCCCGAGAAACTTAACAGAAGACCATGGGGGAGGGGAAGGGGGAGAAAAAAGTTACAGAGAGGGAAGGAGGCAAACCATAAGAGACTCTTAAATACTGAGAACAAGCTGAGGGTTGATGGGGGGGGAGGGAAGGGAAAGTGGGTGATGGGCATTGAGGAGGGCACCTGTTGGGATGAGCACTGGGTGTTGTATGGAAACCAATTTGACAATAAATTTCATATTAAAAAAATAAATAATCAGAGCATCTTAGAGGTCAGAATGGAACTTCATAGTTGTTTGTTTTCAATCCCCACCCAGTGGAAGAATATATAAACTGAGATATATTTTTCTGAGAAAAGCTTGAAAATTATCCATATCCAAGACAGACAATTTTTAAGCTTTTCACAGGAATAATCTATTTAGTTTTGTAGACATGTAATAATTATGGAGAAAATCTATTACAAATTTCTGGTATATAACTTGACGAATTACTTGGGTCTATGTCTGTACTATGAAGTCACACTGAATGTATCTGAACTTTCTTCCCTGTTATAAAAGCTGAAAGTTTTCCACTACTGGGAAACGTATATTTGAAAACAGACATCCTTCTAGGCATTAACTGACATCGTTAACATTTTCATGTATTGTTTATGTGCTCTTTTCAAATTTATCCAGAATGTATTAGAGGTTCAAATTTGCAATAACATATTTAAACTTAATTTCTATGAACTATAACTATATTTTTCTAAAGATGTTTTTATTCACCAAATGTTTACATAAATATAAAGGATTTAGTCTTTCAATTTCCCATGATATAACTGATTTTAATATTGGACAGACTAAATATAGAGATCCATAAAATATTTTATTTAAATGTTTATTCATCTATGAATAAAAAGCACTAACTTTCCAGAAATAGTTTAGAGTGTTTATCTGAAAATATGGCCCTGGGGCGCCTGGGTGGCGCAGTCGGTTAAGCGTCCAACTTCAGCCAGGTCACGATCTCGCGGTCCGTGAGTTCGAGCCCCGCGTCAGGCTCTGGGCTGATGGCTCAGAGCCTGGAGCCTGTTTCCGATTCTGTGTCTCCCTCTCTCTCTGCCCCTCCCCCGTTCATGCTCTGTCTCTCTCTGTCCCAAAAATAAATAAACGTTGAAAAAAAATTTTTTTTTGAAAATATGGCCCTTAGAAATTATGGGGAACTTATAGTTTACAAGTTAAAACTCTTTCGATTTTTTTGTTATTGAAGGATTTAAATTAAAATATGTCTAGCATATATTTGCAAAGAGGAAATAAACAATTCAATATAACAACTTTTTTTTTTGTCTCTCCATAATTAAAGTTCTTTGACAGCACTACCAATAATATTTTAGGAACCAGAATTCTGAACACATTAACACAAATCTCATAATAAATATGAATATAAATGCTGCCACTTGTGTAATTGAGCAAAACAGTGGGGATTGTGATATTGTGGGGGTGGTGGTGCCGATATTGCAGATGTTTGACTAGAAATTCAGTGGCAGCAATCTGCTTATAAATCAGTAAGTTTAGGTTTGAAAATCCTTTGGGTACTGAAACCAAACTGCCTACTGTAAGATTCTATGTTCACGATGAACTGATGTATTGACGACCCATGTGCTAAAGCTACATGCTGATGGCAGAGAGCCCTATGTGGGCCTCTAACCCTGAGATTGCCACCTGAGCCGAATTTGGACCCTTAACCAACTGAGCCACCCAGGTGCCCCAGTCAACTTTTTTTTTTTTTTAATCAGAAAGGCATCTTTTCTTTTTTACACTTTTATTTCTTTTATTTTTCTTCTACTTTTATTATTTCTTTCATTCCTATTTCTTTTATTTCTTTTATTTTTAACCCTTTGACCCCCTTCAACCATTTCTCCCACCCCCAACCCCTGCCTCTGGCAACCACCCATCTGTTCTCAGTATCTATGAATGTTTTTTGTTTTTCTTTTAGATTCCATGTATAAGAAAGATCAAATGGTATTTGTCCTTCTTTGTCTGACTTACTTCACTTAGCATAATGCCCTCAAAGTCCATCCACATTTTTCCAAATGGTAAGAATTTATTCTTTTTTAAGACTAAATCATATTCCATTATAAATAAACACAACAATTTCCTTATCCACCCATCCATCAGTGGAAACTTATATTGTTTCCATATCTTGTCTACCATTAATAATGCTGCACCATAGGGTGCAGATACAGATATCTTTTGGAGTTGGTGCTTTTGTTTCCTTCAGACAAATATCCACAAGTGGGATAATGGGACCATGTGGTATTTCTCTTTTTAATTTTCTGAGAAACCTACATACTCTGTTTCATAGTGGCTGCACCAATTTACATTCCCACTATAAGTTCACTTTTTAGTAAAAGAAACTAGAAAATATATAAGTATTCTAGAAATATCTGAGACAAATATTAGACCAAAATGGTGTTTATAATGGTCGCTTTCATAGAAAAGTACCTCATTTTTTTCTTTCTTTTTTTATCCCCAATCTTCATTTCTTCTTGAAATATCCATGTACCTAATTTTATTTTTTTTTTTAATTTTTTTTTTCAACGTTTATTTATTTTTGGGACAGAGAGAGACAGAGCATGAACGGGGGAGGGGCAGCGAGAGAGGGAGTCACAGAATCCGGAAACAGGCTCCAGGCTCTGAGCCATCAGCCCAGAGCCCGACGCGGGGCTCGAACTCACGGACCGCGAGATCGTGACCTGGCTGAAGTCGGACGCTTAACCGACTGCGCCACCCAGGCGCCCCATGTACCTAATTTTAAAAATGACTTCAATTTGAGCTACCCTATTCTAGCTCCTTCTATGTCTAAGTAGAATCAAGGAAATAATTATTCTCCTAAAGTAAATGTTTCAAGATGTTATCCTCCTGAAATTTGCCAAGATCTCAGTACAATAGCAATACTGTTAACAAAACTCATCAAATAACCATAAAGGGAATATGTGATAATAAAATCTAAGCTTCTAAATTTTCACTTCCACCATCTCTCTACCCATCTCCGTCCCTGTCTTTCTCCACATACACGCCAGGAGACCTTCAGGTAAATTATCTTCATTTCTTCTCTTACTGGTAGATATAAACTCAGAAAACAAAAATCATAAAAATAATACTTATTATGGAGTTCATTTATTGCACACAAACATCTCAAATTCTCTGCAGTAATATACTAAGAAGTTTTACTTTCTCAAAAGGTTTTTCTTCTGAGAGGTATTCTAGAGGTGTAAATACTGCCTTATAACACATAAAGTGTCAATTTTCTCAATTTGTTGACTATTTTACACATTGTGAAACATTAGTAGAATTAACAAGTGGCAGATAGTCAAAATATTTCCAATATTCTAAATAAGAAAAAAAGTCCCTTTCCATCCTATTCAGTGCTTTGACCCTGTTGAATTATAATGGATACCTAAAACATGAGTAGTTTGGTTTTATTGCACTTTCGGTCACAAAAGATGCACTATCTTAGCACAATCTGATACGTAGTACATATTTGATATCTGCATGTTGAATGGATCAAATTTGTATACAGTAAAATCATTTATAAAAATGATTTATAAAACAGTGCCAGAGAGATGAATGCCATGCAGACCTGGACATCAGAACACAAGAGAAACACAAGTTAGCAAATTGGGCCTGAAACCACAGGTTTAACTAGCATTTACTCCCAGGGAATAGTTTCTTGTAACAGGAAATGAGGTGAATGATGTACATTTTGGCCATTAATTTTATGTGTGCAATTCTTACATGTAATTTTGTATCAACAAATTAGACTTAATTTTAAAAAGTCTACTTTTCCCTAAGTTTCTCTTCTTATGTTTTCTTTCCTGAGTTTGTTCCAGTTACTAGGTCAGAAACACCTCCAAAGGGTGGCAGTGAAAATAATTGTTAAACATGTTATACCAGCTTTTAAAAAGTCATACATAGGGGCACCTGGGTGGCTCAGTTGGTTGAGCATCTGACTCTTGCATTCGGCTCAAGTCACGGTCCCAGGGTTGTGGGTTGGAGCCCCATGTTGGGTTCCATGCTGAGTGTGGAGCCTGCTTAAGATTTGCTCCCTCTGCCCCTCTCCTTCTCTCCCCAGCCCCCACTCTCTCTCTCTCTCTCTCTCTCTCTCTCTCTCTCTCTCTCAAATAAAAAAAAAATTATTAAGCAATTTAGAAACTAGACTGATACAAGTACAAAAATAGGCTTCTTTTCTTTGACAAATAAGAAACTACGATACTATGAAACAATGATAGTCTTTTCATAAAATGATGACGGAACAACTGGACGTGTACATGGAAAAACTGATTCTAGACGCAGATCTTACACCCTTCACAAAAACTAACAAAATGGATTATAGCCTAAATATAAAATGAAAAACTAACACTCCTAGAAGGTAACATACAAGAAAATCTACATGACCATGGGTTTGGTGGTGACTTTTTAATTTTTTTTTTTTCAACGTTTATTTATTTTTGGGACAGAGAGAGACAGAGCATGAACGGGGGAGGGGCAGAGAGAGAGGGAGACACAGAATCCGAAACAGGCTCCAGGCTCTGAGCCATCAGCCCAGAGCCCGACGCGGGGCTCGAACTCACAGACCGTGAGATCGTGACCTGGCTGAAGTCGGACGCTTAACCGACTGCGCCACCCAGGCGCCCCGGTGGTGACTTTTTAAAAACAACACTGAAGACACAATCCGTGAAAGAAAGAATTGATAAGCTGAACGTTGTTAAAATTAAAAACTTCTGGGGGCGCCTGGGTGGCTCAGTCGGTTGGACGTCCGACTTCGGCTCAGGTCATGATCTCGCGGTCTGTGAGTTCGAGCCCCGCGTCGGGCTCTGTGCTGACAGCTCAGAGCCTGGAGCCTGTTTCAAATTCTGTGTCTCCCTCTTTCTCTGACCCTCCCCTGTTCATGCTCTGTCTCTCCCTGTCTCAAAAATGAATAAATGTTAAAAAAAATTAAAAAAAAAAAAATTAAAAACTTCTGTTCTGTGAGGGACAATGTCAAGAGAATGAAAAGACAAACCTTAGACTTGGAAACAGTATTTGCAAAACACATACCTGATACAGTACTGTGATCCAAAATATATAATAACTCTTAAAATAACTTGATTAAACTATGGGCAAAAGATCTCAAGACATCTTACCAAGAATATATACAAGTGGCAAATAAACGTATGAGACAACGCTCAGGGTCCTATATCCTCAGGGGAATGCAAATTAAAACAACAATGAAATACCTCTAGCCACTATTAAAATGGCTACAACCCAATACACTGAGGATACCAAGTGCTCCCAAGGACGTGGAGAAGGAAATGTAGAATGGTACAGCCGCTTTGGAAGACGGTTTGGCTGTTTCTTAGAAAGCTAGACAACAGCTAGCCATGTGATCCAGCAGTTGCACTCATTGGTATTTACCCAGATTAGATGAACACTTAACGTCCACACCAAAACCTGAATGTGGATGTTTATAGCAGCTTCATTCATGATCGCCACACCTTGGGTGCAACCAAGATGCCCTTGAGAACCGATAAACAAACAAGGCCATACGGACAATGGAATTATTCAACACTAGTGGTAATGATCTTGCAGTATGATGCTCTTAGATGCCACTAAATACAAAATGTGCTTAAACCGCTGTTCCTTACCTGATTGATACACTTTCTTCAAGTGTTCCACTATTGAAGATAAAAATTTTAGAGCAACTTTCCTGCAGACTTCTTCCACCGTTTATCCTTGCAATATTTTCGCCTGAAACTTTACCTGATACTGTTTGCATTCTGTACTGTGATGACAGGTAAGTCTTCTGGCTTTCTCTACAGTTAATTTCCCAATTCTAGAAAATAATATATCTATGGATATATAATATTATTATATAAATATGTAGGTATGTAATATATAATTTTATTATAATATAAATTGTATATTACATAGAGAAATTATTGTGTGAATTTTTTATTCAAAAAATTTTATGTTTTTATTTTATTTTTGAGAGAGAGAGAGAGAGCGCGCGCGCGCGCTAGTGGGGGAGGGACAGAGAGAGAAGGAGACACAGAATCTGAAGCAGGCTCCAGGCTCCGAGCTCTCAGCAAAGAGCCTGATGCGGGACTAGAACTCACTGATAGTGAGATCACGGATAGTGAGATCATGACCTGAGCCCAAGTCAGACACCCAACCGACTGAGCCACCCAGCGCCCCTATTGTGTGGATTTATTATCAGAGCTAATTGTTACCTTAGAATTACTTTTCTTTTTCTTTAGACCCAACATCACAGCTGTCGTACCACTCAGAGAAAATGTTTCCAGCATCAAAGCAAAATCAATTTTTTCTCTTCCTCTCCCATGTTCACTTAAATTCAAATCACATTGAATAGTGTGTTTTTTATGTAAATGATGATGTTCTTCCACATATTTTGCTTCCTGAGGCTTTTAATTGGCTTTCTTTTCTATTAACAAAAGTATAATGAATGTCTCTCATCTCCACAAAGTATTTCCCCTATCTAGAGTTTCATCATCTCTTCTAGTCGCTTTGCCAGAGATATTGCTTTGTAGACTTTTCAAACTTCTGCTTTACTGGGATCTGTTCTGCACACAGCTGCCACTCTAAGATTTCACCACATCACACTCCTGTCTTCCATTCACTGTTTTCTGAATCCCAGGTTATTCTCTTCTTTGATTTTGTTTGTTTGCCCTAAAGAAGTAACTTCCTTAAAAAAATAAATCAATAACAAACAAACAAAACAAAACACATTGTATTCTAGTCCGTTTCAACTCCAAATGATACCTTGCAATTTTTTCCTCCTATGATTTATTTTCTTTTATTGATCTGGTTTTGTACACAATTATTTTTCTCCTTCCATTATGGCATTAAGATTTTCCTTTAGTCCCCTCCCCCCTTTCATGCTGCTGGTTTTAATGGATTGAATTTTCATAGCAAAAAAGAAAAAAAAAAGAAAAAGAAAAATCCAGTTGTTGTGTTTCCTACTAAGTTAGTGTAGTATTTAGGTAATGCCAGAGGGAAGAGCTCTTAACTCGGAAGTGCTAACTTCCAATACTAGGAACCAAACAATTCACTAAACTGTTTTCCTTAGAGGAAATCGTTTTCTTTTTTGGTGAGGGAGTAAAAACTAGCTGTTCTCCTCTCATATGAAGGAAGGTATAAAGGATGGTCGAGTTCCCTAGTTATTCCGTGGTTAAATATGGATCGATCTTCATTTTTTAGTACGCTCTGCTCTGCCAATTGCTTGGACGAGGGGTCTCAAAGCAGTTTCACTTAAGCTGTGAGTTTCACCTGAACACTAACCCTAGATAGTGGCTTGTTTTCATCATTTCATCCATCAATTTGCATTCCATATTCCATTTTCCAGAGATTTATTTAGAGTTCTCATCTGCTGATAACCACATCATATGCTTCTTGTTAGGCTTTAAGAGATTATTCCTTTGTGTAGTTTTCACTGAATAACAATGAGGTTTCAGAAGGAAGAGGAGGCAAATGCCTGCTCTCCAGCCATGATTTAAATAGAAATTTAAAGTTAACTTTCATATTCTTATATTGAATACAAAAAATGTCAACGTGCATAAATCCAATATATGTATAAAATTTCTATTATAAAAAGCAAAGTTTTCCCCATCACTTCAATTGCCCCTTAAGAGTTATTCACATCAAAATGTATTATTTTAAAACGAGATTTTGAAATTAATGTGTATTAGTTTTAAATAGAAAGAGATGAGCAAAGATTCTGTGGGTAATCAGTTTACTTGAGGAAAAACAGCACTTCTGATGTGAGCTATTTCATTTACATATTATTGTGCATATATAATAAAATACACTTTGCTAAAAAACTCTTTCAAAATATTTTCCCCAGAAGAATCTTGGCGACTTCAGGGCATGGCACACATTTTGGTAATTTCTATTTGCTTTCTTAACAACACAGTTCATAGATCAAGCTGATGGACCATCAACCATTAATTAGTTATTATATAAACACATTTAGCAGCTGCATTTATTCCATAAACAAAAGCAGGTCAAATATGTCATCACAAAAATGGATCTAAATTGGTTGTACATAGTCTGTAATTTATTATTCAGATATGAAAAATGATTTTTGGTAATGAATTTTTCATATAACTAATCAAGTTTATTTTCTAAACTCTAAAGAAACCATTAATTTGCCTTGTTATAATAATCTATTTTAATGGGCCTTTCAGAACTCCCTATACGGCTACTAATGACTGAATATAAAAGTCATCTCATGTTTCATCTATTCCTAGTTTTATTTTCATTAATCATTATGGAATCATTGAAGCATTGACATTTTTCTACATAAATCAACAGCTGAGTTCGCATCCCCAAAAAAAAAAAAAAGGCATAATTTGTGCAAGGCTGAAGAGCCCTTTCCAGAGAGAGATGAAAAGGCAACTCTCCAGTATCACAACTCTTTGGCAAGGAGATCTTCAAGATGCACCTTCCAAAAGTCACTTCCGTGTTACCCCCAGTGCTATGAAAATTCAGAAGACCTCCAAGGAACTATGACCTCCTCACTGAGAAGTCTGTGCATCATTCAATTGTGAGTGTGGAGTTTCCAGTAGTAACATTGGCCTGTGATACTAGGGCACTAGCAAACATGACCCCACCAATTCATGGCCAGCAGTTTCTTGATCAATTACATGGGCTACTTTAGCATGACAGTATATTTTTTAATCATGGTGATTATAATTGAATAAGATGTACGTTTCAAAATTACTGTTGCCATGGCACTTAAGTTTGATTATGGTTTGGGGTCATTTATCTAAGACCCATTTCTGTAAAAATTCCGTTGCAGGATGCATGGATGGCTCAGTCAGTTAAGTGTCTGACTCTTCATTTCGGCTCAGGTCATGATCTCACGGTCATGAGATCGAGCCCCATGTCGGGCTCTGCACTGGGTGTGGAGCCTGCTTAAGACTCTCTCTCTCTCTCTCTCTCTCTCTCTCTCTCCCTCCTCTACCCCTTTCCTCCACTTGCATGCTCTCTAAAACAAAAATAGTTTAGCATATTATGCTTGCAGTGAGCATTTTAATGTGCACATAAAACTACCAGCAATTTTGTTTATGGCTTACACCATAAAATGTAATGGCATATGATTTTTGTTCCTGCTGTCATTTAGAAATAACCCAGCATCTCGTCTAGGCACTGGAGATCTAGCAATGCACAAAGCAGACATAATCTCTGTCCTCATGAAGCTTACACCCTGCGAAGACATATATTCTCATAGGTTGATGCCTTTCCCCACGATGTGGTTTCTATACGATACTCTTAGCTGCCTTGTATCTGCCTATCAAACTCATGTGCTAAGACCCATCTTAACTTTTATTTCCTTTGTGAAGTATCCTTGAGGTCACTTCTCTTTAACCCTAAATGTTCCTCAATATCAATTTTATAAAATAGTATACATTTCAATTGAGAGGGCAGTACAGTATAATAGTTTCAAGAGAAGCCCCTGGATATAATAGTGTTCAGATAATAGTGTTCAGATTAATATTATCACTGGCATTTATTTTGGCAGTATTTTTTTTTAACTACTTGGTGCCTCAGGTTTCTTATTCACAAAATGAAGAAAATAAGAATATTTCTTAAGACATTGTAAGGAAAAAACTGAGTTATCCAGTTTATAGGCAAAGTATGTAGGAAAAGTGTTGTCATAAAACACTAAAGAATTTTAGTTATGATTCAATTTATTTTTACCCTTACTATTAATAGTATTATCATTGTATCACATTGTGGAATAGTTCTGTTCTTCAGGGAAAAGTGTAGTTGTTAGAAGAGAGTCTCTGTTAGAAGAGAATGAGTTGTTTACTCATTATTGAACTACAAATGCCTAGCACCGTTCCTGACACCAAGAAATCCTTAATGCAAAATTACTGATTTGAATTTAACCCTTAATTATATTAAAGGCAATGTGACAGCCCAAGTGGGAGGCAGTGACACAAAGCAAACAGAGATGTAAAAGCAAAACAAAAAAACCCAGAATAACAACAACAACAACAAAATCCCTATAAATCTCTTACTTTGCAGAGTATAATGTTGGACTCCAAAAATAGAGAAGATGGAGGGGGTTGGGAATTAAGAGGATGCAAGGCTGTCAATGTCCCCAGTGTATTAGGCAAAGTTGTTAAACTCTTTGGGTCCAAACTCTCTCATCTACCTAATGATGATTGTAATAGAAATATACTTTAATGTGAGAGGCTTTACATACACACACACACACACACACACACACACACACAGCATTACAACAGGAAGCTGTGTGACTTAAACAGGTGGAATGCAGTTTCATTTATTCAATTAGTACATGCTTTTTTAAAAAATTTACTACAGTCTTTTTTTATTCAATATTTTATTTTAATTTTATTAACATACAGTGTTATATTTGCTTCAGGTGTGCAATACCGTGACTGGCAATTCTATGCATCACCCAATGCTCGGCACGACAAGTGCCTCCCTAATCGCTATCACCTATTTCACCCATCCCCCTACCCACCTCCCCTCTGATGACTATCAATTTGTTCTCTATAGCTCAGAGTCAGTTTCTTGGTTTCTCTGTCTCTTTCTTTTGTTCTTTTTTTTTCTTCTTAAATTCCACATATGAGTGAAATCATATGGTATTTGTCTTTCTCTTACTGATTTATTTCGATTAGCATTATACTCTCTAGCTCCATCTATGTTGCTGCAAATGACAAGACTTCATTCTTTTTTATGGCTGAATAATATTCTACCATCTTCTTTATCCATTCGTCTATCAGTGGACCCTGGGTTGTTTCCATAATTTGGCTTTGAAAATAATGCTGCAATAAACATAGGGTTGCATGTATCCCTTTGAATTAGGGTTTTTATATTTTGGGGGTACTAGATTGTAGGAGAGTTCTATCTTTAATTTTTTGAGGATCCTCCACACTGTTTCCCATAGTGTCTGCACCAGTTTGCATTCCCAACAATAGTAAATGAGGGCTCTTTTTTCTCCACATTTTTGCCAATGCTTGCTGTTTCTTGTGTTTTTTATTTCAGTCATTCTGGCAGGTGTGAAGTGATACCTCATTGTAGATTTGATTTGCATTTCCCTGATGATGAATGATATTGGTCATCTTTTCATGAGTCTTTTAGCCATCAAGATTTCTTCTTTGGAGAAATGTCTGTTCATGGCTTCTGCCCATTTTTTGATTGGATTGCTTTTTGGGTGTTGAGTTTTGAGTTACATCACTTCTTTAGATATTTTGGGTACTAACCTTTTACTGGATGTGCCATTTGTAAATATCTTTTCCCATTCTATAGGTTGCCTTTTAGTTTTGTTAGTTATTTCCTTCACTGTGCAAAAGCTTTTTGTTTTGATGTAGTCCCAATGGTTTATTTTTGTTTTACTTCTGTTGACCAAGAAGACATTTCTGGAAAAATGTTGCTATGACTGATGTCAGAGAAATTACTGCCTGTGCCCTCTTCAAAGATTTTATGGTTTCAGATCTCATACTTAGGTTTGTAATCCATTTTGAAATTATTTTTGAGTATGATATAAGCAATTGGTCCAGTTTCATTCTTTTGAAATGTAGCTGTCTAGTTTTCCCAACATCATTTGTTGGGAAATCCCACTGGATAGTATTTCCAGCTATTAATTGACCATATAATCCTGGGTTTATTTCTGGGTTTTCTATTCTGTTCCATTGATCTATGTGTCTATTTGTGTGTGTGTGTGTGTGTGTGTGTGTGTGTGTGTGCTAGTACCATACTATTTTGATTAGTAGAGTTTTGTAATATAACTTGAAATATCGAGTTGTAATGCCTCCAGCTTTTTCTTTTTCAAGCTTGCCCCGGCTATTCAGGGTCCTTTGTGGTTACAAATTTTAGGGTTGTTTGTTCCAGTTCTGCGAAAAATGTTTTTTGTTATTTTAATAGGGACTGTATTAAATGTATAGATTGTTTTAGCTAGTGTAGACATTTTAACAATATTGTGCCACTAATCCATGAGCATGGAGTGTCTTTCCAGTTCTTTGTGTCATCTTCAATTTCTTTATCCAATGTTTTATAGTTTTCAGAGTACAGGTCTTCTATCTGTTAGTTAGGTTTATTCCTAGGTATCTTATTCATTTTGATGCAATTATAAATGGGGTTGTTTTCTTAATTTCTCTTTCAGCTGCTTCATTATTAGTGTATAAAATGCAGCATATTTATTCACATTGATTTTGTACCTGTGACTTTCCTGAATTCACTTACCAGTTCTAGTGGTTTTGGGGTGGAATATTTAGGGTTTTCTGTATATAATATTGTGTCATCTGGGAGGAGTGAAAGTTTTAATTCTTCCTTACCAATTTGGATTCATTTTATTTCTGTTTGTTTTCTGATTGCTGTGGCTAGGACTTCCAGTACTATGTTGAATAATAACAGTGGTGAGAGTGGACATCCCTGTCATGTTCTTGACCTTAGGGGAAAGCTCTCACTTTCTCCCCATTGAGTATGATGTTAGCTATGAGTTTTTCATATAAGGCCTTTATTATGTTGAGGTACATTCCTTCTAAGCCTACTTTGTTGAGGCAGCACACATATTTTTTTAAATAATTTAAATACATGAAACATACAGAACTGTACATCTGTGGCCTTTGAAGGTGAATTTATCCATGGCATAAAACTATGGGTACAGCTTCTAATTGATATCCCCAGCTACTCTTGATGCAGGAACCTGAAATGCCAGCTGAATGTTGTAATTGGAGAATACAGTTTTTATATGTTGTCATGGCTTGGAACTTGCCTGGCCTCCATTAAGCCTATCAAATCTTCCTTTACCACAAGAGAAATTACGTTTCTGAAGTAGCGTTTTACCTCACTTTATAGTAAGGCTGAGAACAAGGTTACAGGAATGTGAAATGTAGAATTGGGCTTTTATCAGCTAACAGTGAGATCTTAAACCCCCAAATTATGAATCTAATGATTTCTATAAATCAGAAATCATCCAGGACAGTATGTTCAATTCACTTAAAACGCTGAAATAACTTACCAGTACACATTATTATCTCTTGGTTCCTTAGAGTGAGCCTATCAAAAAATTAATTGTCAAAATGTGTTGGCTCATAAAATAATCTGTTCCCTTAATTTGGGATCCAGCTGTTTAGTTGCTCATCTGAAATTATATGTTGTTTCTTTAGCACCTGAGGTCAAACTAAGGTATCCTCGATATGTCAATGCAGTACTACTCAGTTTTTGTTGTATCCTTATGGTCATGATGGCAATTCACCAGTTTGTCCTAAACATCATTATAATTCACCAAAATAAAATTAAGATATGAACACAGAATAAAACATCCCATTTATTTGATAGCTCTCTGTTCCTCTTCGAAGCAATCAGTGTAAAATTACTGATATAGAAAGACTAAACTCCATTATACAAATTGTTGAAAAAAGGGAAAGTTGGTATCTTAAAAGTAAAATCTATGCCTTTGCTTAAAACAAAAACAAAAACTCTAGATGTTTCTGTTGTGAATGTTACCTCTAAATATTAATAAAATTTAGTAAGTTTAATAAAAATAAGCAGTGTGCCTAGAAATTATCTGATTATTTTGAAAGCCAAATGATATGTTAATGATAAAGATAATAATGTTGACAACAATAAAAAAAAATCCTGATTACATGTAGAGACTTAAGAACAAAATCCGGAAATTATCTCTTTCTGTGACCCATATTGACTGAAGTGAAATGATAATGTTTAATAACAGGAGCAATAATGATTATAGTTAAAGCAATCTTTAAATTACTACTGAGTTATGTTTAATTTGGCATATTGATAGTTAAATAAAACTTTAAAAAACTTCCATTTTAGATTATTGTTTTCATTAAATTAAGTAACATTATAAGAACGGCATCAGGGGTGCCTGGGTGGCTCAGTCAGTTGAGTGTCTGACTTCGGCTCAGGTCATGATCTTGCAGTTAGTGAGTTCAAGCCCTGTGTTAGGTTCTGTGCTGATAGCTCAGAGCCTGGACCATGCTTCAGATTCTGCGTCTCCCTCTCTCTGCCCCTCCCCTGGTTGCACTCTGTCTCTCTCTCAAAACTAAATAAACACTAAAAAAATAAAAAAAAAAAAAGAATGACATCTGTTGCCACTATTACTAAAGTTAAATGTTTAGATTGTGAATATTAACCCTTTTGTAATATTTATTATGATTTCACACTTTATTTAAAAAATATTCATGGCTTGTATGAATCCCCCAAAATTCTTCATTTTTAAGTGTTCAAATCTGAAACAGATTTTCTCTGTTATGTCTTCCATTATTATTATCTTTAGGAATTTTATCAGTTAAATATCTATTTTCACCCTTTCCCATCCAAATAATCTGCCAGTATTTCTAAAATCAAAATAGTTGGATTATAAGAATTTATATATATATATGTATGTATGTATGTATGTATATACATATACATATATGCATATACATGTATATATATATGATGTGTATACATCATGCCATATAAATTCCAAGACAGGGCATTCTGTATTATATTCCTCATCTTGGAAGATTGCTTATAAATAATACCTTTATTTGCTAATGATGATTATTTGTATTCCTCTCTTAAAGATTTTTTATATTATATATTTCTATTGTTTTATATATAACATAATGCGTTTAAATTATGTTCATCTAGAGTTTTCGAAAATCATTTGGATTTAGACCTTTCCTCAATCCAGCCTTCTTCCAAAACATAATAAAAGAAAGAGACTACCTAATAAAATCCCAGAGAATATATTTGGTCAACTTGTACTAGGTTTTATTTCAGGGCTAAATATTCAATTCCATCAATCTCTCCACGGATCCTTTTGATAGTACCGCTTTGCTTGCTTTGTTTTAACTGTTCCAGTTGTATAAAATATTGTATTATTTCAGACAGGATGTCTGTCATCATTAATATGATATTTATAATTTATTCATAGTTTTGCCAGTTCATATTTAGTTTCCTATTAATTCCAGAAGCAAGTTTTTGTGTTCCAACAAGATGTCACCAGAATTTTAATTGAAATTGTATTCGGCTTTTATGAAATTTTGAAGAATTGTTATCTTTACACTATTTTGTTTGCCTTTCCTGGAGTGAATTGTGCCACTCCTCTTGTTACATCTACCTCCTCACCTCTCAGTGAACTTCGTAGTTTTCTCGAGGCAGCTCCTGTACATTTCTTGTTTCAGACTCCTGCACATTCACACTTTCCATTAATATTTTGAATGGAATACTATTTCTTTCCTATTACATGCTCACCTGGATATTGCTGGGTTACATGAAAGCTATTAATTTTGGCATGTATTACTTGTGTCTAGATGCTTAACTGAACACATCAATTATAATTTTTTGGAATAATTCAAGGTTCTCTTGGGATTGAGTACATAATCACGATGTCTGAAAAAATAATAATTTGCCTCCTTCTAATTATTCTAGTTTTCCAATTTGTTTAATCTCTTGCTTCTAGAAACTTTGGAAAAAAAATAATAGTGGTGGTGACCTCTCTTATTCTTAGGTTTTAAAGATTCTTTCTCTAGTGTTTAATCCTTAAACAAACTTTTCTCCAAAAATTTCATGAATGGACTTTAAGAATTCCTTGAACCCCTGGAATTATTTGTAATATTTTGCATGCACCTTCATTTCCTTGAGGAGAGAATTCTTAGCTTAAATAAAATTTCAAAAGAGACTAGACACAAATAAACTTTTATAAAACTTATCTTTGGATTTAGTATACAGAACTCTATAAAGGTAAATGTAAAATTCAATTAAATAAGCAATTTAAGAGAGAGAGAGGTGAATTTAAAAATTAG
Source organism: Prionailurus viverrinus (assembly GCF_022837055.1). Lineage (NCBI taxonomy): Eukaryota > Metazoa > Chordata > Mammalia > Carnivora > Felidae > Prionailurus > Prionailurus viverrinus. The sequence goes on along the minus strand of NC_062571.1, from coordinate 27,144,913 downwards.
AATTTAAAGTTCTAATTGATAAAGAAAACATGAAAAATAAAATCATATATTTGAATTCAATTGAATTCAACCATACCTTTATTTTTAAACCTCCAAAATTAAGTATTTATAATTCAAGCAACTAATCAATGACTTACAAATAATGTATCTATCAGTGACCTAGACCCCAAACTCTTATAACTATCCCACTCCCTCTTTGGAGACATTGTGGCAATTTCTAAAACTGGTATTATCTATCAGTACAATGAGTGGGTATAACCATTATTTTGTCTCACTGGCACATTGGTGATATTTCTAGTTCAGTCCAATTAACCCATAAAAGTTAAGGAAAAATAATCGAATGCCAATAAGACTGACTACAGAGCCTGGAAGGCAGCTTTGCCATTATCAACACGTGAACAGAACTGAGGTCATTCATCATAATTATGACTCGGTTTCCTTCTTGAGTTGATTATTTCTAGACTCATCACACCTTGGATTTTGAGTCGGTTTTTTGCTCTACTGTGACTGCAGTGTTTGCCATATGAGTAATCGAGGTGCCATTCCTTGCAGTTGTCATGACAAAGCAATTGGAGGGCAAAAATGTTGGATTCCAGAACAGTTTGGTAGGACTTGCAACACGTGATTTTAAAGAGGCTACAGCATAAGCATCTATTTCTTTTTAAATTTAGTTTGTTTTTACTGTTAAGTACCATCTAATAATCACAAAGTTCCTAGAGAACATGTAACATTAGGCGTGAAGCATAAGCCCCACGGACCCAATCAAAAGGGGGAGGTGGAGACTGGAAGCATAGTGAAGGGAGGTTTTCATCAATGTTCTTGAAAGAGTAGGTGTCTGACCTACAGGCACAGTTGGTGCAGTTACAGCAGACAATTTATCTCCTAGCATGCAAGTCCCTCCCCTGGCTCCTCATTGGCTGAGTACTGCAGAGATTACAGCCTCACCCCATGTGGCCTATGCCCACATAAGAGAAAAGTCGTCTGAGGTGATGCAGACTTTCAGTCCCTCCTCCTCCTCCTCCTCCTGTTCTTTGGCGCATGCTCATTGCAAAGCCCACTAAAATGAGAAATGGAGAGGGGAAGAAGAATCAGGAAGTGAAGTGTCTCAGGGTTTGGGACTCCACTGGGGGGGCGGGGGGTTGGTCGTACATATTTCCAATAGGTTGTAAACCGACTGTTAATTAGGCAGCACAGTTTTTATTTGGTATTTCTGAAAATGAATCATCACCCTTACTTCTCACATTAGGCTACTCCTATAATTATTTACCCAGTGAGTTTTCATATATTCTACTTCTTTTGATCCTCAGAGCAAACCCTGTCTTTCAATATCACTGAGGAAAAAGTTTCAGTAGGGCAGAAAAATAAAAATAAAATCTAACCTGGGTAATACACTTGTTAAAGGTTTGTTTTTTTATTATGTCACTAACCAGAGTATTTTACTTGAATTGCTTTTTTTTCTTTTTTAAGACTTCTGAGAGGAAATGAAGCCATGTGTTATTACTAAATAAGATCTACAAAATATTTTAGAAGGAACAAACAGGAAACCTGTAGCTCAAAGATAACTTCTACATAAAAATGTGTGCTAAACAATGCATTTATATTTTAAATTGGTTTCCTAAACATAATATTTGTTCAGCAACAAAAGATTTTCAATAATTTATAAACGTTACTAATTTATGATGATTGGAAGGAAACCAATCTGAAGGGGTGAAAAGCATGAATCAAATAACAATATAAATTGATCTTTTTTCTTGCAATTACATTCAGAAACTTGAACTAAGCTAATAAGGTACTGGTGAAACCATGCTTCATAGGGTTAATGAGGTTGAAAGTAGCACAAAATTTAATGTTGGTTTTTCAGAGAATTGTTTCCCTTTAATCAGCTATTGTGTCTTTTCAGATCCCCACCAACAAGTCCACTAGCTGTCTCTACAGAAACCTAGACTCAAGGTCAACTGATAGAGTTTCAGCCTAGGAACAAGAAAGGCTCTGAATTCCTTACCTGAGATAAAGAGCTAGAGACCCCAGCCAGTTTATACCAGCTCGTGGAGGATGTCTATAACCCATCTCCTTGTCCTAGATAACCTCCTGTCATCAGGGCCTGAGTTTTGCCTTGTTCTGATGTTAATTCTCCACCCCAACATGACATGGGATTTATGTTACATCTATGTTTGCTCAATGTGCACGCTCGGTCTTTCCTCACCAAGTCATAAACTGCCCCACCGTTTTCATCGATATCTATGTAGTCACAACCCTTGTGGTTATAAAAATCTTGTTCTCTCCCAGCACAAGGTGGCAGATTTGAGACTTGCCCTCCAGTCTCATTCAACTGCCTCTCAAATAACCCCTTCCTTTGCTGCAAACCTTTTGTCCCAGTGATTGGTTTTGCTGCATTTGTTTGGTGGACTTAGGTTTGGTTACTGGGTAGGGAATTCTTTGGAGAGTCTTCTTTATGGAAAGGAGTTTGCATACAGTTTTCATTTTATCTTAAGTGGGTTAAACATCTCTACGTGCAAACTTGTTAATCTGCTTCCTCAAGAGAAAGGTGGGATTTCTGTGGCAAGAGCAATGGAAAATCCCAGCCTAGGTTTCCTGAACTGTTATTACTTCAGTAGTAGAATCCAAATGAATCACATCTAAGATGCTATTTGGTATCTGGAAACTGACAAATTTACTGTTTAGGGATTTAAAGTAAATTTTAACTCGTAATGCAGCCTAATTGACTCCAAGAAATGAATAGATCTCTTCCCTGGGGTCTGACCTGTTCCAGGCAGGTTAACAACATTTCCAGAGTTTCATTACCCTAATTCTAAAATAGTTGAGTGATTGCAAAAGGACAATTTAACCTCCTCTTTTTTTTTGAGATGCATTATTTTGTGTATTATATTCCCATTACATGACATAATTAATGGGGCATGTAATGTACTTGCACCATTGAATTTAAATACCTTGGAAAACTTGTTACCCACCTAAACATGTAGACAGCAAAGACTCGTCACGATTACTCTTATCAGGAAACCACGGTGACATCACCACGGTGAATGCAAATCACAACGGGCACCACCCTTTCCATTAGTCAGGCCACAGTGACACCACCAGCCCATCACTCATAGACTCTTAGATCATCACATTATCATGAACTTAATTTTATCAGTAAGCACTTCTTGGGTGAAAAAACGATCGATATTTTTTAATGCAGGATCCCATACATTTTTATTTTTTTTCTCCCAGGATTCCAAAATAAACTTCTATTAAAGACTACTGTTCAATGAGTCTCTGCTGTTTGAGGCTCAGGGTGGGCTGCTTGATTACCCCGGCTCCCAGCAAGAGCGGAGAGTGAACTGGTTACTCTTGGCATGCGGTGGGGGCCCAGAAGCTTAGGCTCCCTGTCACCTCATTAGAGCGCATTAGGAAGACTCCCCATTCCTTGGTCTCATCACACAAAAGCTGAAGCAGGGACCATCCGCCCATTTACCTAGAATGCCTCTTAAGAAACTAAAACCCACAGCTTCAGACGGACGCATTCATGCACATACGTATAAACTTCATCAGACACATGTATACATGTATACACACACGTTCCACTGACATATACCTGCAGTGTCTCAATCTCATATATGCTTTGTACAGTTGCGCTCGTACACAACACTCAGAAACCTAAACAGTCCCCAAATTACATTAATCACATTCCTAAGAGTCAGATAATATTGAAGTGTTTTACATTGAGTCTATTATCGACATCTCACAACAATCTTAGGAAATCAATGCAATTGTTATCTTCATTCTATGAAGAGGAAACTGCAGTAGACAGAGTAACAGCCTCTCTACATGTCCACATCCCAATCCCTGAAACTGTAATGTTACCTAAGTGGCAAAAGGGACTCTGTGGATGTGATGTAGTTAAGGATCTTGATATGGGGAGATAATCTTGGATATCCAGTTAGGGGATGTGAAGACAGAAGCAGAGGGCAGACAGATCTGAAGAAGCTTTGCAGCCAGTGTTAGTGATGGAAGAAAGCAGGAACGCAGGTGATCTTAAGAAGCCAGAAGCCGGAAACAGCAAGACAATGGATTCTCCCCTAAATCCTCCAGAATAAACCCAGCCATATTGACACTTTGACCTCAGGACTTCTGACATCAGAATTACAGCATAGTACATGTGTGCTGCTTTAGACACTAAGTTCGTGGCAATTTGTTACAACAGCAATAGGAAATGCATACAGAAATTAAACTGGCATGCAATTTGTTTAAAGTCACGCACATGGTCATGGGTAGAGCTAGGTTACACAAGCCCGCACACATGGCTTAAAAGAGAATGCTCTAAACATCAACATCTATTTCGTCAGACCCCTGCCTACATGGGTATATTATAATTGTAATCTTCTTTAAAAATTTTTTAATGATTATTTATTTTTGAGAGCAAGAGTGTGAGTGTAGGAGGAGCAGAGAGACAGAGAGACAGAGAACCTGAAGCAGGCTCTGCACTGTCAGTGCAAAGCTGGATGTGGGGCTCGAACCCTCATACTTACGAACCGTGAGATCATGACCTGAGCTGAAGTCAGACACTCAACCGACTGAACCATCCAGGTGCCCCTTTAATTATAATAGTCTCATACAAAATAACACACACACACATACACACATTTACACACATGTGTGTATGCGTTTCACACATTTACACACCACCAGATGTCTTATGTTTCTCACTCAAGACCCCAACAGGGAGAAAGACCTGCAGAAGCATCCTTTGCCAGGACTCAAAGTGCACTGAGGCCTCGGGGACACTTCCCTCACCTGCCTGTAGGCTTCTATAGGCCGCGGAGGAAACAAAAAAAATCAGAGAGGGAAAAGTCGTGAGAGGGAAGAAAATCTTTTATCAGCTTAAAACCTTCTTAGATTCTCCTCTAATTGAATTTTGGGAACATTCTTATGTACAGGCAAGTGTGTGCAATGTTATACAATAAAAATATAGGGGCACTCAGTCAGTTAAGCGTCCAACTCTTTGTTTTGGCTCAGGTCATGATCTCACGGTGTGTGAGTTTGAGCCCTGTAATCAGGCTCTGTGCAGACCGTGGGGAGCCTGCTTGGGATTCTGTCTCTCCCTCTCTCTCTCTGCCCCTCCACTGCTCATGCTCCTTCTCTCTCTCAAAATAAATAACTGTAAAATAATATATAGATATATAGAAGTAGAAACTCAGAATCTCTATTTTAAGCTAATATTGGTCTATCATTACAAATTAAGATCTCTCCAATGATTACAATCAGAAACTTATTGAAATTATAGTGATGAGGTTTACATGTATTAATAAAAAGGTCATCCATTCAAACTTTTATTTATTCATTCATTCAATAAATATTTGCTGAGTGTTCCAGTCAGGGGAGACATGGAGAAGGTTACAGTTAATGGGGAAAGACATTAATTTAAAATAAAATGTATGTCTTGCATCAGTTCTGTGAAAGGAATAAATGGAGGATGCTGGGGATGAGGGCTTTGCTATTTTATAAAAGATAGTCAGAAAAGACCTCTTTGTTAAGATGACCTTTTAACAATATGTGAAATAAATGAGGGCAAGAGCTATGTGGATACGCAGTGAAAGACATTTCTAGCAAAGGAGAGAGAAAGTACAAGGGTTCTCAGACGGAAGCACACTTAGTGATCATATTAAGTATATAAGTTGCCAAGTATTCGTTTTATTGGAAACTAGATAGTATATTAATTTCAGTAGTAGAAATATGGTAGACCTAATATTTTGTATAACATTATAATTATGTATACAAATATATATGGGCCATAGTACCTCCAAGGGTGGTCAGATTACTGTAAGAAGGACATAGTTATCAATATTTGTTATCTGATAACACTAATGCTTTAACATGATCCTGACTTGTATTAACTGATGTTTAGATTTTATTAAGAAGATGCCTCTGTAATAATTAATTTTCTATGGAAATTCCATCCCCTTCCATTATGACTCTCTTGTGAACTTTAGTTTATAGCTGACTTCAGGAATATCACACACAGCTGTGGCGTGCATTAATGCACTGTAAGCAGTAACCAAGAGATCTAATTGCTATTAGTAATCTATATCATCATTGCATTAACTTACTTCAGTGAAATAAACTACTCAGTTGGGTATACCTTTATTATGACTAATAACATGTGCTTAGACACGCCACTAGCAGCCTTTTTTATTTATTATTTATTTATTCACTTATTTATTTTTATTGCCTTTTTTTTTTATTTTAGAGAAAGAGAGAGTGCGAGCAGGGGTGAGGGGCAGAAGGAGAAACATAGAATCTCAAGGAGGCTCCACATGCTCAGCGCAGAGCCTGACATGGAACTCGATCTCACTAACTGTGAGACCATGACCTGAGGTGAAATCAAGTGTTTGATGCTTAACCAACTGAGCCACCCAGGCACCCCAAAGATATTTTACAATTTTGACTATCCTGGTAGTGATGAATGGAAATAACTCCACCAGAAGGATGATGATGATGATGATGATGATATAGAACCATTGCTGTAGGGGTTTCACTTTAGCCAAACACTGAGGTAGAAGTTCTGACCCATAAACGCACACGTATTCAATCATGTCTGAATATTGCCTTTACCTATCTTCAAACATCTGGTATATGAGAGACTGAATTCCACATCAATATTTTATTCCCCTGTGATCTTCATTTTATTTTTTCTGTTTTAAGTTAGAGAACTAAATTGCAAACTGCTTAAACTATCCTATATCATCTTCCCACAGAAATAGGTTCACCAGTAATGATTTTGTATTATACGTTGTAACCTAACTCAATATAATGTTCATATGAAGAACTGTTCTGCATTTTTTCAAACATTATGACTGAACTGTCTACTACATTATACAAGTCTGACATGTGATTTCATGAAATTTCACTCTATTAGAGTCTTATTAATAAGTGCATGAAAAATAAAAGGAGACTGGCAGGAAGTGAAAGTGAAATTGTGTCTTAAAATTTGTTCTACTGGTAAGTACATGAATTGTTCAGTGAGTTATCACTATAATTACTCATTTAAATAGTCGGTTTTTATGTAATTTTCAATCTCTACATATGCTAATATAGGAATGCTATTATAAAAATATACTGCAAAGTGCATAACCAAGAAATAATTTTAATACAAAAATTATTTTGCCATGAACAAGAGTATCTATGATGAATATTGGCTCTGAGGACAAATGTTCCTCTTGGTCTAGGGTTGTCATAACTTAAAATAAGTAAATGTGTAACATACTGTAAAGTAATGACGCAACCAGAAATAACTGTGAGTTATGAGGTTATGAACACAACTGGGTAAATATTTTAAGCCACAGAGGGTAAACTATGAGACCTTTTCCACCTTTTCCACCGACACTTACTTTTCTTAACCTCAGCTAAAAACTTTTGCGTTAAATTATTCAGGAAGTAAAGAGAAACAAAGAGGAAGAAGAATAGAATGAGGGTTACAATTTTTGTAAGCATTATATAAAATTGTATAAGAGGGAGCTGTGTAAAGTTAGAAAAACAATTTGAACACAGTGTCCTCCCAAAAATCCAACAAAACTGGATTCATGTAAAATTCATGTAAAAAGTAACAAAAAATTATTGTAGTCAAACCCCATAAAAAGTTGCTATAAGAAAAACAAAGTGAGGGAGGAAGCAGACAGCATATCTACACACAATGAAAGCATGAAAGAAAAACAATCTTAAAACCTGAAGAGTTTTTTCTGAAAAGAAAACTCGACAGTGAAATGGCAAAACTCCTGGAAGAATTGGAAATAAAAGCAAAAGTCATTTCAGATATGAAGACTGAGTAAAAAGAACTCAGAATTGAATAATCATAATGGTTTATACCTCAAAATAAGTACAAAGTGAGACAATAAAAATTTTTAAAGCAAAAATATTGTATAAGAAGGTATTTTTAAAGAAGAGTCAGGAGAGAATGACAAGTAAGCAATGAACATGCAAAAAAAAAAATAAAGATGACAAGAATTTCTAATACAGAAAACCAAAACAAGGGATTAGAGCCAATAATAAAATCTATAATTCAAGGAAACTTCCCCTAAATAATAATAATGATTAATACTTAAGTCATGTATTAAAGAGCACTATGTGAATCTGAGAATATCATTCACAAAAGACCAGACCCAAGACATATTATAGTAAAATTATTAAACTTTAAAGAAAGAGGAAAAATAAATACTCCTGGAGTATCTCACACAAATAACACAAAGGTATACAGGAGGACAATAGAGTCTCAGTAGATCTTTCAACAGAAATGGTTTGTGCCAGGGAAAAAAATGAAGTAAAATATTTAATTGCTCAAATAGAGAAAATGTAAGACAATATAAATACTGAGCAAAATTGACCTTTAATTTTAAAGGATGCAGTTTCTAACATGGAAGATCTCAGAGAATTTTGATTCCATGAGCCCTTCTTAAGGAATCTACTAAATAATGAGCTGCAGACAATAAAATAATCAGAAAGACCTCACCAAGATTCCTATAATGAGACTATATAGTTACATCTACAATTTACATTAAATAAGGGTTAAAATGGAAACAGTATGTACAGAATATTTGCATAGGGATGTATAAAATGGGGAAAATGAACATAGTATATTCAAATAACAAAGACTTTACTTTTTTAGTAATCATAATTACTGGTGGTAGTGTCATCAGTTGAGATTGTTTATGTTTAATATGAGATGTTGATGCAGACCAGAGAAGACACAGGTGTAATATAAAAGAGGTTAAGAAAAAAGTCTGTAGACTTGAATTTAAATCAAAATATCAGAACTATGTATTTCACAACTGTATCTCTAAAAAAGCCAAGAAACAATGACTAATCTTGTAGCAATGAGTATCCATAGCATTCTAGCACTCAGATTGACATCTTCAAGTTCCATTTTCTGTCAGAAAGAAGGAAGGGAGGAGGGAAAAATGGAAAGAGAGAGGAAGAAAGATCTAGGGTTTCTTTGAGAAATGATCAATTTCATGTCAGTATTGGGAGATACACAAGATAATTCTGGGACTTACTTATGTACCAAATGAGAAAGAATGTCTCCAGGTTTACTAAGATCATATGAAAAAGATGAAGGAGTCAAACTGAAAAGAGTCCCATTCAGCAAGATGGAGGAGGTTAGGCATCAATGAGTTAACAATTGTAATGTTTTGAGATCACCAAATATCTTTAAATCCATGAGATCATAATGATAGCAAGAAAATAAACTGACTAGTCATCTTCTTAGTATGATGGACCCAATAAATTATCTTGAAAACTGGATAAATACAGCAAAGGCTCATTTATTCTGCACTTCCTGTATAAATACTATGGGTTATTCCATTTTACATGGAGAAAAACGTCTCCTTGTGAAATTGTGCCGACTACTAATCTAAATTTAATGATAGAATTAGACATCATTATCTTGCAGCTCCCAAATGAATTGATGAACTTAGACTTTAAGCATCAATGGCTTCTAATAAATGTTTTTAGAGTGGGAACCAGACATCATAAGCCCCTGATGATTAAATCTGATTCTGATCAAACCTCTTGATCCAGCTGTCTCTTTGTAGAAAACACGGAGGACAGAGGAACATGGTGAACTATTCCATGAATATGTAATCAGTAAAATTCAGATTGGGAAAATCTACAGGTCACAAAGTCCTGAGTCTTCAACAGATAAATTGTAAAGATAACAGAGAGTTGAAGGGTGAACCAATAGATTAAAGAGGTATAAAAGATATATCAAGTTTAAAAAATGAGCAAGACTAAATTATAGGGTTTAGGAATCGACACTTGCATGATAAAACTATAAATATACCAAGGAGGTAGCTTTTTTGAAAATCAATATGGAGGATATTGTGGAGGGAAGGAAGGTCTTTGATTGTGACAGGGCATATGTAGGGGTTTCTGGGCTGTCTGACAATGTTATATTTTTTATATGTTTGTGGTTAATGATTCATTAAAATATAGTCTCTTCTGTGTGCTTTTGTGGGTCTGGTTTTTATTTTACAATAAAAAAATATTAGAAGATTAATGCAGCATGACATGTTTTTGGCTCAGTGCAAATGCAAACTCAGTGCAAAAGCTCAACACTGGTTTACTTATACCTCGTGTGTCCTGTGCGTTTATATTACCTGCCTGGTTTCTAAAAGACTTTGAGCTTGTGAACTTTAGTCTTTTCACATCTTTTATTATTGTAGAGCTTCAGTGAAATTTGTCTTGACCACCTTCTGATCAGAGAATTCTGTCTTTTCTGTGACTGCAGAAGAATTAATATCTCATTAACACTCATCTGGGGATTCCCAATGAATGATTGATGATGTAAGTTAATCCATCATATGTATCTGAAGATCTAAAATGTATTTAAAGATTCTTATGAATAGTGGATATATTTTATGCATCTTTGATCCTGATAAATGACTAGCCAGATGTCTTTGATCCTGATAAATGACTAGCCAGATGAATTTATTTTGATATGTAAAACTTGGATACACCGTGCCTGCTCATGGGAGTGTATCAAAGATACACCAAAGATAGCTAAATAGAAAGGATCTTTTCAAAAAGATGTGTCCCAAATGGAAACTATACACATATATCTGCATTTGCATCCTAATTACACTTTAAATCTAGTATAATTTTACATTTTTATATGTCTAATCTACACATACATATGCATATTTCAAAAGTTAATAAAATTGAAATCAGATATTTAAACAGTAGCATCTTATTAAAATTATTTTTTTACATTTATTTATTTTTGGTAGAGAGACAGAGCACAAGTGGGGGAGGGGCAGAGAGAGAGAGAGAGGGAGACACAGAATCCGAAGCAGGCTCCAGGCTCCGAGCAGTCAGCACAGAGCCCGATGTGGGGCTTGAACTCACAAGCTGAGAGATCATTCCCTTAGCAGAAGTAGGATGCTTAGCCGGCTGAGCCACCCAGGCACCCCTATGGGACTCTTAAATGCTCAATAGGAGACCCTGTGGTTAATCATTAGTAATGATGAAGAATGTAAGAAGTTACAAGAGGAGTTTGGTATTGGATTTCAGTTTTGGTGAAGAAAATGAACTAAAGTCTGTACACTAAAGATAATAAATAAATGTAATACAAGATTTTCTTTAAAAATATATTTAGTTCCTGGGGTGCCTGGTGACTCAGTCGGTTAAGTGTGCAGCTCAGGTCACGATCTCACGGCTCCCGAGATTGAGCTCTGAGTCAGGCTCTGTGCTGACAATGCAGATAATGCAGTAGGATTCTCTCTCTGGGGAAAAGTCCATTACATGCACATTTTTGTCAGTTTCCTGAAATTGAATACTTTTCTTGATTTATTCTCTAAATCAGTTTAATTCTCAAGAACAAGATTGGGAATTCCTCCCTGCACGGTTCTCTTTATTCTTACTTGGCTGCAAAGGGCCCAGCGGTGACTACATCCTTGGAAACCACAGGGGAAGAGAGAACTTCCCTGAGGGCGGGGGCACTTCCGTTCCTCAGTACTTACCTGGGAGGGGCTGCCTCAGGGCAGAGGAGAAGAGGACAAGAAGATGGCACCCAGAGTAGATTTTATGAACATGCACGTGAGGGGTTGGCTGCTCAGGGCTTCTGGCGTCTGGGCTGTCCTCCTCCTCCTTTTCTTCTCTGCTTCCTCAGGTTCTTTCTCTACTTCCTTTAGCCTTTCTCAACGCCAGTCCTATGTTTCCTCATTTCCCAAATAACCTTCCTGGCCCTTTTCGGAAGTGCCACACATGATAGAACCCAAACTACCTGTGGCTGAAACCTAGACATCCCCCAAAGAGCACAGTGACCCAAAAGAGACGTTGAAACACGGACTTCATGGTGGGGAAGGTCTCTCATTCGAAAACTGAGCAAAGGAAAACACGAAGAAGTTGAATTGTTCATATCCAGACAGGTGGCAGTGTCCATCCTACCATAAGTCCGTTAAAAGCAGTTAGAGGAAACGTTAGAACAATTCTAATAATAAACAAACAGCAATATCTAATCGTAAAGATGATCTTGCACGTTCGTACACATTTATTTAAGTATATCATGTTATATGTGCATAAGACTATAACACTTTGACATATTTTGTTCTTTTGATTATTTGGGAGTTGGAGGAGACCAGCGTTTTTTATATGTCCCTAAGTGGTATAACATCTACCCCCTTCCTTGGTCTCAGACTGAGATTTAACTCCTCACTCTGTCACTATGTAGCTATATGATCTTGGATACTAATGACTGACATTTCTTGTGTGTTTAATACATGCCTGGTACTCTTGTAAGTCCTTCATATGTATTTACTCATTTAGTTCCAAATCAGTGAAGCAAGCATAATTTTTAAAACACATTACTGATAAGAAAAGTGAGGCACAGAGAGGTTATGAACATTACCAAATTTACACACTTTTTTTTTTTTTTTTTTTTTTGCTATTGAACTGATTCTGATCTAGGCAGTCTGATTATAAAACTCCTTTTCATAAAGTCTATATTCTATTTACCTCCCTGGTAAGTCAGTCCCTTTCTGTTCCTCTAATGTTCTTTTCTACCATGAGCTAAGAGGGCTGTGAGGAAAGCCAGTGAGATCCATCATGGAAAGGATTGAATAGTTATTAATTGTGCTACCATTCTTCAGGAATCTGAAGAAACCGCAGCTCAAAGTTAAGTTTTAATTAAGTGAAATTAAAGCTTAAAGTAAATTTAAGAAAATCATATGGCCGAAAGTAATATAATAAGTGACATAATTGACTTGGTCTAGAATCAGAGTCATATGGGCTAAAGTGTGGTGTTCCTTGTGAAACCTCACATTCAGAGTGAGAACCTAGACCTACGTACAGGGACGTACTTAAGAACTGGGGGAGTAATCCAATTAATTGCCCAAGGCGACATTTCTTCAGGTCTCTGTTGCTTCCTTTCACTGCTAGCGGTGCTTACTCCTTTTGATGTACGATGTCTTTGACTCCTGCCTTGAACGTGTGGCCTGGGATCCTGCCACATGGAGAGCAACTGACGCTTCTTCGCAGGAAGCAGAACGTGCCAGAAGTGCTTGGTTGCTTGGTCTTTCATGTTATCCTCTTTTTTCTTTTCAGGGGACAAATATTCTGTTTTAGATTCAAAGCAAAACAAAAATTGTTCACGTTTCTATAAGAAAAAAATACATATTCCCTTCCTCAGAAAAGCGAGTCTGAGGCTGTTCAGGAAGGATACCCAGAATCAGCAAAGTCATAGTAGTAACTGGCCAGCAGTGAGAGAATACAAAGCTCCTGGTAATAATAACAATAGAACATAAGTTCTTCCAAATATTGCAGCAAGTTTGTTTTAGGAAATTAATGGATATTCTGTGGGGCAGAGTAAACCCATATTTTAAACATGACACAAAGGGGGCGCTTGGGTGGCTCGGTCGGTTAAGCATCGACTTCGGGTCAGGTCATGATCTCACGGTCCGTGGGTTCGAGCCCGCGTCAGGCTCTGTGCTGACCGCTCAGAGCCTGGAGCCTGTTTCAGATTCTGTATCTCCCTCTCTCTCTGCCCCTCCTCTGTTCATGCTCTGTCTCTCTCTGTCTCAAAAATAAAGGTTAAAAAAAAATTTTAAATATGACACAAAGGGAAATTTGGATTTTATTTCGATGATAACCTACAAAGTAAAACAAGTTTATTCTGGATTCTCCAGTGAACACCTTAAAGTCACATACTATCATGTGCTTTATCCTCTTAATTTCCACATGTCACAGATTCATTTGGGATCCAGTAGTTAAACTTATAATGATTAATAAGAAAAGAAGTTGGGGGCCCCGGGTGGCTCAGTAGGTTAAGCATCTGACTCTTGATCTCAACTCATGTCATGATCTCGTGGTCCATGGGTTTGAGCCCCACACTGGACTCTGTCCTGACAGCTCAGAGCCTGGAACCTGCTTGTGATTCTGTGTCTCCCTCTCCATCAGCCCCTCTGCTGTTCACACCCCCCCCCCTCTCTCAAAACAAATAAATAAACTTAAAAAAAAAAGCAAAGAAAAGAAGTTGAACACCAGTTGTTGGGGTCAAAGCAAATGACTTTCCTGGTTGATCTAAAATATTGCCTGGTTGATTTCTAAAGCAAAGATAATGTTAATAACATTAAGAGATTGAGAGGGATGTGATACTATCTAACACCATGACTTCTCTGTTAATTTCTTTTTGTGGAAGGACTTACGGAATTGATATTATAGCTTTATTTTATAATTTTGTGTAAAAAATCATTCAGTATGTGTACATTGCTAGTATGTCCTAGTTATGATGATTTGCAAATTGTATTTGTAATAAATTTTGCAGAGTTTCAGATTATTATGATACAACCATATTTTTACAATGCTTTCAAATTTGAGAATCCTAATAAGATTGATTTGGTATAATTTCATTAGATCCTATCTAATTATCAAATACAACCCTAGTATGAGACTAATTTTTTTGGAGACACCTGACTCTCCAAGGAACAAAAGACAGAGTAAAGAATTGGAACTGGAATAAAAAATGAGTAGTGACAGCAAGAAATAGGTGTGCCATTAGCAATTTATGAGAACAAGAGAGAACAAATCTCAGTGGTCAAATTGACTTGGCAAGTTAACTTGAAAAACCTAGTATTTTTTGAACATGAACATTACCCCGATACTGTTCTTTCACTGAAACTTGCTTTACAAACCAAGGAAAAGTAAAGGGAAATTAATTGGTGAATGTGGGGAGGAGGAAGCGAGAAACTGAAACCATTTAAGACCTGCCCAGGGCAACAGAAAAGTGTTTTATTTAAGGTGCTGCACTTTGCTGGGGTCCCTGGTGACTGTATGTGACAAAAGGACTGTGATTGAATTCTAAATTCCAAGTTTTAATAATGAAGTACAAGCACCAGTTGTCTTTGGCAGCCAAATTGAGTTTCCCTCTTGGCATCTTTCACCTTTGATTTCTGCCAGGTGAGACTGAGGGCACTTAAATTCAAAGAATTCAATGCCGGTTGTGCTGGTTAATTTTAAGTGTTAACTTGACTGGATCATGGGTGCCATTAAACATTATTCTGGGTATGTCTGGATGAGAGTAAGAGTTGAATGGGTAGACTGAGTAAAGTAGACTGCCTTCCTCATTGTGGGTGAGCCTCGTCCAATCCTTTGAAGGCCTAAGTAGAAAAAAATAAATACATAAAAAGACACTTCACTCTCTCTGCCTGATGGTCTTTGAGATGAGACATCGGTCCTCTGCTGCCTTTAGTTTCGGACAGAAACTTACACCATCCATTCTTCTATTTCTCAGGCCTCCGGACTTCAGAACTTGGAACATCTCTGTCTCCATAATCACGTGAACTAATTCCCCATGATACATTTCCTTAGATAGGTAGATTCTTATTGGTTCTGTTTCTCTGGAAAACCCTGACTAGTACACTACTGTTACTAAATCTATTTTAATTCTGAACTCTCTTGCCTCGGTAATTTGGGGAATACAAGAGAGTTCGTTCACTGTTTCACACACACACACACACACACACACGCACACACACGTGTATGTTGTGCGTGTGCGTGTGTGTGTGTGTGTGTGTGCGTGCGCATCTGTAGACCAATACTGTAGTTTGACCAGGGAAACATAACTTACACTAGATAATTCCACTGAGGGAATTTTACGTGGGAGTTTAGTTACAGAGGTGTTTGAAGTAGCTGGGAGGACGAAAAGCAGAAGGTGGGACATCATCAGTTTTAATGCCTCATCTCTACTCTCAGAGCTACAGGGACAAAAGGAACACACAGAGCTGTTGGAGCTGAGGAGCCAGGCCACTGGGCAGGAGGAGAAAACTCAGTGGATCAGCTTGCTGGGAGCTGGAACCCGCCACAGACAGGCTGCAACCGCTGCTGATCACACTACTTAATGCAGAAAAATAGAACGCAGGATACCCTGCCTTCTCCTGTTGGCTGAACCCAGCAAGGAAACTGAGGAAATAAAATTGGCAAAATTCAGCCCCAGCAATTTAGAGCAGACCAGAGGAAGGGTGAAAAATGGGTTTGGAAACAAATGCACGATCAGCATATATGAGTACATAAGCATTTGTCTGTGTGCATATAATATAAATACATAAATATGCACAGATATACATATTCTTGATTTTGATAATGGAGGACATTTCTAATGGAAAGGAAGTCTTAGAATCTTCAGAATAGCTCTTTGTTTGGAAGCTTTCCTTTTACCCTTAGTAGTATGAGAGCAGAGAAACGAAAATACATCCAGGCATCAGAGCAGAAAAAATGATGCGTGAAAAACCTGAGAATACTGGGACATTCAAATTCAGTCTAAGCAAACGATTGCCAGTTACCGTAGCCCAGGTCATCAGGAAAAGCAAGTCGGCAAAATAAAAGCAAAATTGGGTTGCTTCAGGAAATGATTTATTCCTCTACAACTCATAAAATATTACCTTCTTTTTGTTAAACACTGAGGCTCTGGAAATATAAGATACTTAATCAAAGTCACTAGTGTTAGAGCTCAACTCAAGTGACTGAAAACTTTTCACTGTAACAGACCACTGACCTGTGGGGAATCCACTCTAGAGAGTAAGGACAGGACCGCTCCACGGATGTTGAACACGTGCCGTCGTAGAGAACTCATGCTCAAAAGGCCCCTCCCTGGCTTAATACTCTGCTGTGGCATCTTGTAAAACTTTATAGTTTTAACTTTGAACTCTTGTTCTGAAGTGAAGTCTGACGCACAAACAGAAGTGGCATGCACAATATCCGTGTCTTCTAATATTTCTTGCTCGCACATTTACATGTAATATTCATGATGTCTCACAAGCACGGAATCCCGGCGGACCCACAATAAATGGTAAGACAGCAAGACCCAGGGCAAGTTGTTTACATCTGTGACTGAATAAGAGGGGACACTGAGTTCCCAGATGCCACCTTTGGCCATCTGAACCAAAATTTGTTTTGAACACACACAAAAAAGCAAAACTCTGGCTAAGAAGAATGATCAAGGAACGCTATCATAGTCTTTCCTACTCTTGTTACCTCCATATATTACCTAAACACCTACACTGAAGTTGGTGACGTAGAAGGAAAGGAAACGCCTCCCTTGCTTATTGGCAAGCTAAAGGTGGAGCGTGTTGGTAGAATGTGAGCGTATCAAGAAGTGAAATAAAAACATTTAAATGAGGTTTTGTATTGATTCCACTGTTTTGATAAGACAGTATAACATATGCAAGTTACAAAATATGCATTGTGCAATTTGGGGGATTCTCTAGGCTTTCATATTTGTACTTAAAACAGGCATTGCAAAATATACAAATCAATGGCAAAATTCATGCTGATGATTTTTTTTCTTTACACTTAGAGCAACATTAAATAGCAAAACATAAAGCATCACAAGTCAAAAGATGGAACAAACACTACATTTTAGTATCTTTAATTGTATTTTTTCTACTTTTTGAATAGGGTCCCTTCATTTTCATCTTGCAGTCGGCCCCACAAATTTTGTAGCTGTCCTTGAGAAAATAGTAGTCCTCATATCATAGAAGCACATGGAATTTCCTTATGTCAGGGGTTTTCAGCCTTCACTATGAATCAGAATAACCAGAAGGGAGACTTTTTAAAGAAATGCCTAGGTTCAAACCCAAAGATTCTGATTCCGTTGGTCTAGCATGGGATACAACATTTTTTTAAGTTTCATGGATAATTCTAATGTACACAAAGGATTGAGAACCAGTGAGATCCAGAGACTGAGATACAGAAGTCTTCATGCTTGCAGAAACCCTAATTATGTACCATGGAATAACCTCAATTCAGTACAGGTTATATATTTCAATAGCAGCTTTCTAGAGATAATGCTTCAAACAAAACACAAGAAACTAATGGTTTTCAGACACACTGGTAGGCCAGAGAGGGGACTTTGGGGACCTTGGTATCTCTCCATTTTCAATTAACCTGTTACAACCAGGCATACAATAGTTTCTGCCTGCTACTTTAAGCGAAACAAAATCTGAAGAGAAAGTTCAAGAGTTTACTATTAAACACTGCAGTAGTTTGCTGATGAAAATAGCATTTTTTAAAAATAATTGTTAACATTTATTCATTTTTGAGAGACAGAGGGATAGAGCACAGGAGGGTGGGTCAGAGAGAGAGGGACACACAGAATCTGAAGCAAGGTCCAGGCTCTGAGCTGTCAGCACAGAGCCTGATGCGAGGCTCGAACTCACGAACCGTGAAATCATGACCTGAACCGAAGTTGGACTGAGCCACCCAGGCGCCCCAAAAAATAGAGTTTTTAATTATTAAATTATTAATTTAGTTATTACTGTAGCCATAAAGAAAATAGATCAACACTCCTATGTTTTATTTTTGTTTCCTAGTTAAATAATTCAAGTGTACAAAGCTTCTCTTGACCAAAGTCTTAAGTAGATTTAGTAGCTATTTCAATTCACAGTGGCCAACAGGGATTATATTTGGGTGCCTGCATGCATGTGTCCACACCCTGTCTCTAGAGCTTTTTAACAAGGATATTGCTGCTGGGTTTTGTTTTTTGTTTTTTTGTTTGTTTGTTTGTTTGTTTGTTTGTTTTTTCCGAGTATGAGAAGTTAATGCAATAAGACTATGTTAGGAATTCAAGTGATATTCATGGGTGAGCAGAAGAGTAGTTCTTTCACAAAAGCATAGGGAATTCTTGTTTATTTTGAAAACAATTACAACGTTTTTACTCTTCTCAACAGCATTGACTCCCTAAAATTTACATTCAATCCTACGGATCGCAAAAACCTCGTGAGGAAGAGTGTTTACTTTTATTACAAAAGGGGTTCCAATTAAAGTTATTTTTTAACATTTTTTAAAAACTTACTTTCACTAGGGGCGCCTGGGTGGCTCAGTCGGTTAAGCACCGACCTCGGCTCAGGTCATGATCTCGCGGTTTGTGAGTTCGAGTCCCGCGTGCGGCTCTCTACTGTCAGCTGGGAGCCTGGAGCCTGCTTCGGATTCTGTGTCTCCCTCTCTCTCTGCCCTTCCCCGGTTCACACTTTGTCTCTCTCTCTCTCAAAAATAAATAAACATTAATTTAAAAAATAAAAAAAAAAAGAAACTTACTTTCACTAAATGTCTCTCCAATACAAAAGTTAATGAGATACCAAAAAAAAAAAAAAAAAAGTGGATGTTCTATAGGTAAACAAGTGTGGGGAACACTTTAATACGGTCCTGTTTGGTTTTGATTGTTTTTTTTTTCTCTGAAGGATTTTTCATAGCCTGTAATATGCAAATATCCACTATACATCTCCAAGATGCTTTTGGAACACACACTGGCAATATTCTTTTTTTTTTCTTTCTAGCCATTTTTTCCCATTGAAGTAATAGTGGTTAATTCATTGGACAATGTATTTGAATATCTTGTATTTTGAATATACCTACACCCAAACCTATGGTCTTTTCTGTTTGGGATTCAGGGAGTAAGTCAGTTAGGTACCAACAACTATCTCAGTTCAAGGTAATGATGGAAGAAGCTCTTTTTGGGGGTTCAGGTTTAAGGTGTATTCTCTGCTTTACTGTTATCAGGTCATTAAGCTGAATATTTGATCCTTAGCTTCACAATAAGCATTTATAGACCTTAGTTCCTTATTGTCCCATTCAGCCAACCTATTGAATGAAGACTAGGAAAGAATGTCCACTGTGTTCTGTGTGGTTTTAAGGAATATTTTAGTTACCATAAGCTAAACTAAATTGATTTTCTAGGACATAGTTCTTGAAGTCTTTTTGAAAAAATTTTTAATGTTTATTTATTTTTGAGAGAGAGAGAGAGAGAGAGAGAGAGAGAGAGAGAGCTTGAGCAGGGGCGGGGCCGAGAGCTAGGGAGGAGACACAGAATCCGAAGCAGGCTCCAGGTTCAGCTGTCAGCACAGAGCCCAATGCAGAGCTCGAACCCACAAACTGGAAGATCTGACTCTTAACTGAACTGACTGAGCCAACCAGGCACCCCAGGTTTTTGATGTTTTCAACACAGTCTGCATCTTTTGATTTAGCTTTAAGAACGCTTAGTGAAATCAGCAGATTTACAGTGTTTGCTCTTAGTGTTTTTTTAAATAGTGTATACACTTTACCAAACATTTAAAAATGCAGATATGCATGGTGGAGAGTGAAAATCCTCTGTAATTACAATTTCCATTGATGACAAGTGGGTTCAAACACTTCCAGAGAGTTCACTACAATTATACGCGTTACATGTGTGTGTGTGTGTGTGTGTGTGTGCACCCACACCTGTGTGCGAAGGCACAGTTAATCACATAAATAATCTAAATTGCTATTATTTTGGTGTATGTTAACTTCATTTTAATAGGCATATGTTAACTTCATTTTAATAAACTTTCCCTTTCACATCAAAAAATTTCCTATATCTGCAATTCATTTTAATACTAAAATTATTTTTCTCATATTGTGTACCTTTTCATTACACCCTAATCTCACTTCAATAGAAGCTCTAACAGAATAAGAACTATGCTTAAATATTTAAAACACACAGTTTCTTTGTTTGATTATATCTGTCAACTTGATTTACGCCTTCTGGCTCTTTGTGACTTATGAAAAATCAGGGTTTTTTTCACAAATTCAAAATAAGTTAACAAGAATACATCACTACAGAAATGGAATATATATTAATAAATGTATACTTTGTAGATATACAATGTACTTAATGTATCAATTTTATTTTGTAATTTACTATACCCTGGGAATTTAAGCCCCAGAGGCATTTTGTCCCTTCACTGGCATAAAAATCTAACGTACTAAGGAATGGAGCAGGTTTATGGCTCCAAAATAGGACAGATAAAACCTCGTTTGGATGAGGGTTAGCGCAGTGAGTCCACTAAAAACCAGCACTGTGCATGTGGCTGTCTGGAAGCACCTCCAGAGTAAACATCCACAGCAGCTAAATAGGGCTGAACGGAGAGACCACAGCTGATAGCATGAGCAGTCAGGACGCAAGACTGGAATTCCTTATTAGCAGAACAGACTACATGGCAGTCCAGGTAATTTAAAGAATGGTTATCAAGTGAGGTGTCAACAGAGTCATCTTGTAGAGAGATAAAAAAAGCTAAGAATGCTTGGCAAGGAAAAGTATCTGAGGCTGATGAAAAAAAATATACGCATTAACAGATGATCAATTGTAGTGTTGAATACAAACCAGAAGAAAAAATATATATAATTTATTGCTTTAATCCAGAATGAACAGTACGGTAAGTTTGGTATTTGGCAACTTGAAAGGCTCATTGGATTCCGTCGATTTCACCTCCTTAAAAGTGTGTCCCGATAAAGATAATTTATTTACCAACACGTAGCACCTTCTGTACACAACAGGTAGAAACTGGAGAGATATAGAAGATAGTGCATGGATGCTTTCAACTGAAAGAAATGTGGGGCCAAAGGTCAGAGTGAAAATAAGCAGGTAAGATTCCAGTGTATTCCGTCTGAGATTACGCTGGGCAACCCTGCTCTATCTACCCTAGATTGACGTTTTTAAAGATGATCCCTATCGATTAAGGTATTCATTTTGGATTAAATGATCACACGGTCATACAGGAGAGAAGAAAGTCTCCCCACAATGAAGCTAAAGCAATAAATCAGCTTTCTATCTTGGACTCAGTACCTGTGCGCCTCTCTCTGCTCTTTCTTGGTAAAATTGATGTCCTTGAAAATACACCATGAATTTTGAATTATGACTCTTGAAAACACTAATAAGAAATAAGCTAACTTTTGTTTGGAAGAAACTTCTCTGTTCCTGTTTGTATTAGGAACATTCCAAAAACCACCAACTGTATGCTAAGCACTGAATATGATGTCCACGTAGGGACAATACATTTTCTATTATTTTTCCACTATTTGTGCATTCTTAAGACACGGTGGTGTTTTATACTTATTAAGTCATGCACGTTTTTGAAAGGAATGTCAAAATGATACAGACGAATAGTAAGCATTTTTGAGCATTGGAATTAATAATTTGCAGCATCTACTATAGTGCATTTACATAATAGATCAAAATACAGTTTGTCAGTTTAATTCAACAAATATGTATTTAAAGCCCTACAATATGCCAGATGATGTGTAAGGTTAGAGAGGAAAAAGTGAATAAGACATAGTTGATTTCTTTGAGGAGCTAGGACAGGAAACCCCAAAGGTGGATATAATAACAAAGAAAACATGAGAGTTCCTTGTAAGAAGAAAAAACAGCCAGAGCTCTAACTTGACCAATAATCAAGTATTTTCTGTGTCTGAAGAGTACACGTTCACACTCAAGCCTAACAATTACACGTTTTAGAATATACTTAGCTACCTGATTTTCATGTTTGCCAAACTATTTCAGACCTTTCTCCTTAGGGTGTCTTTAACATCCTCGGTGCCTTTCCTCCCATTGTTCAAGAACCCTACGTTTTGCTTCTGTTCTCAGGAGGCAGTCAAGTATATCGGTAATTTAATTTGAGTCTCAGAGCTGTGAGTAATCCAAGGTTCACCTCTCTCCTTCTCTCATGTTGTGCATGCAGCATCAGAGGCCCTGAAATATTAAGGTTTCCAAACTTTTCCAAAGTCACACAGGTTTGAGGGCAAAACAAAGACTAAGTACTTTAAATCTCAGCTCAGACTTCCGGCCACTCTACAAATTTACTGTCAAGTGAAGGGAAGACTCATAAGAACACAGCTCCAAAGGTAAAAGGTAAGACTTTAAGGACTGAACCTGGAAAGTATTCAGTGTTACAGTTTCAAACATTTGGAGTCAAAACTCTAATACACAATGGCCATTCCCATCAATAGATAAAAGGCAGTGGGCTGCCTTTTTCCTCCTTCTCCTTTGTTCCCATCTTCACTTTTGATGTTCTTTCTCTTAGTATGGTTTTGCTAGAAACAAGCCGGGGTAACTCCTGCTGGACTTCATTTCCAGCTTTTAAGCACGGGCTATAGGGCGGGCGATACTTCAAAGGAAGTCTGTCTGCAGAGATATCAATCAACCCAAGCAAATAGACTCCACAGAGAGAGGAAATCGTTCCTATCAGGAGTGTTCAGCAAAACAGAGACCAAGTGTTTCTGAAGCTGAAAACCCCAATCTGCATTAGTTTTATTTAACGATTTGAGACTTGAAATGGGAATAAATGAAAGTTGCATCTAAACTGTAAGGATTGAGTAAGCCTGACTGAAATGTTTGAGAACAGCTCTACTTTCTAAGTGATCTGGGAGTCGAGGGATGACTGTCCATTTGGAGCATACGCCTGTGACCTGAGTGCTCTGTGAAGCAATGTCAAATTGTTTTAGTAGAACGGATCATACCCTGGGGCCCAAAGAATCCACGGGCAGAATTCACAACAAATTGAGCTTTCTGGGGGGCGGGGGGGTTGCATTTTAAAAATAGTTTTTTTTTTTTTCACTAACGTCTAGGTAAAGTTAGCATTTCCTTCAGTTGTGAATGTTGGCAACAACCTACTGCCGTGTTAACGGTGTCTGTTCCTTTTCACCAGTGACAATCACAGATATTTCCAAATCACGTTGCAAGTATCTTGAAAAATTTCTGGGTAATTACAGTAGTGAATTAGACCCTCAATTAGATCTTGTTATTTAATGAGTTAATAAAGAAGCAAGCAGATGGATATATAAAATGTATTAAAATATAATAATAATTAAAGCTTGGTTTCCTTCTAATCCATGTTATGTATTATGCATTTTAAGGTTTTGTTTGTTTGTCTGTTTTTATTTTTGCTTTTGTTTTTGTTTTGAGAGAAAGAGAGAGAGGGTAAGGGGCAGAATGAGAGGGAGAGAGAGAGAACCCCAAGCAGGCCCTGCATTGTCAGCACAGAGTCTGATGTGGGGCTCGAACTCACTACCTGTGAGATCATGACCTGAGCCAAAATCAAGAGTCAGACTCTTAACCAACTGAGCCACCCAGGCACCCCTGTATTATGCATTTTAAGACATTATCATGAATCTGAGAAGCAGGCTGGCAGAATACTTAAAATGGTCAAAATACACATCCCTTTGCATTACCTTTCAAAATTATATGAATTAAGCTCTTGCGTGGGACTTAATGGAGCCTTAGTAATATGGGTGAGTCTATCGGAAGGAGAAAGACACTGATTGGCAGAAGCAGATGTTGTCGGCTCACCCTTTAGGGCAGCAAAGTGAGTATGACACGGTGTGCACGTGTATTCAACAATCTTGACCAAGGTTCAAGGGGTTAGAGGAAAATGTCTAAACCAATGGGTGAGTTACAACAACAGGAATAAGACTGGCAGGGAAGAAATCCTTAAAATGTGATGTCTTTGACATCATCTTAGTTCTGGATAATGACTTCATTCACAGATATTACTCCAGCCAGCATCTGTGGGATATTTGGCCAGGATCCACTCACCCTGACACTGAAAGGGGAAAAAAAAAAAAATATATATATATATATATACACACATATATATGAAAAATAGATTTGCATATTTTCCTCCATTGAACTGGTGAAGACACTGAAACCAGAAAAATAAGTAATTTGTCCAAAGTGATTGTCTTAGTCAGCTTGGGCTGTCATCACAAAATACCGTAGGCTTGGTGGTTTAAACAACAAAAAGTTATTCTCCCAGTTCTGAGGCTGGAAGTCTGAAATCAAGGTGCCAACATGATCAGTTTCTGGTGAGAGCTTCTTTCTGGCTTATGAATGGACACCTTCTCTTTGTGTCCTCACGTAGCTGTGAGAGAGAGAGAGAGAGAGGGACGGAGGGACAGAGCTTGAACTCTGGTCTCTATTCCTCCTCTTATAAGGATACTGATCCTAGTGGATTAAGGCCCACCCTTTATAATCTTATTTAACCTTAATTACTTTTTAAAGATTCTTTCTCCAAATACAGTCATACTAGGGGCTAGGACTTCAACACATGAAGTGTGGGGGGACATAATTTGCTCCATAGCATCATCAAATAGTAAGTGCGATCACCAGAACTAATTTAAGTCTCTTAGAGACCAGAACTCATAGCTTTTACTGCGGCAGCAGTTACTATTCTAGGACCAGAGCCAACGGGCTCTTCTTCAACTACTGTCCCAGTGGGAAGCTGAAGTACTAAGTACAAGAAATCAAGAGGGACGGGGCGCGAACTCTCTTGAATGATAGGTTGGCCCATCGCCTTGCACCACATGATATGACTAATTCTGTGGTTGTCATTCAGTTCAGATTTGTCCCCCCTGTTCCTGGGAACATCTGAAAGTGCTTGAAGACATTTTTGTTTGTCATGAGTTGAAAGGACGATGCTACAGGCACCCTACTGGGTAGGGATTGTTGAAATATCTGACAACACCCAGGGCAGTCTCCCACTTGGAGAATTATCTAAACCAAAGTGTCTCTTAGTGCAAAGGCTTAGAAACCTTGGACCGTTTCCATTTGCTTCGTGTACTTTTTCCCCAGAAGTGGGCCATATTTTAAAAACTGCCTGCTGATGGTGGAACTGAAGATCAGAATGGCCTCAGCACATACAATCGAGCTGTGTCTACGTGCAGTACCTGGGACTCCACACTGGAGGGGCCTGAGTGAAGGGCACGTTGGTGCTAAGTGAGGAAGCGAGAAAAGTTAACAGTGAATCCACTGGATCTGATTCTTTCTCAAAGGCTTCCGAGATTGTACATGTTTTCCATCAAAACCTGTAAAACTTACAGTATAGCGTTGCAGATTTTCAAGGTTATCAACCTTTAATGTTTTTCAGATGTTGTAGGAATCAGGTGTAGGAGTTATGCTGTATCACCGAAGTCTTATTTTCAGGACCCCTTGTATAAAACAGGCCAAACGGGAAACCTCTAGTGAAAGCTCCCTGGCCCCCTTCCATTCCTGGCAAGGGCAGAGGGGCCCTTGTGGCAAAACATCCTCTCTTCTGCCCCGATGGACTTTTCATTTGAGTGATCTGGTAACCCTGTGTTTCCTACTTCACCCTGCTCCCCTTTTCGGTCCTGGCTCTGCCTGCCACCCCTGCCTGACACTCTTCTCCCCTGGGGTGAGTCACAAACTCCCAGGAGAGAGAAGATGGGAGCCAGGACAGGTTGGGGAGCTCTGCCCAAACCTACTACTAGTTATGCTGGCTAGACCAATAAAAGGCATCCGTTCCCTCACCCCTCAAAAGAAAATAGTTTATGAAAATCAATAAAAGCATGTTCAATTTTCTACTTTCTTGCTAGCTGCTATAGTACAAAATTAACTACTAATAAATCCATGGTTAAAGCAGGAAGATAATTAGGCAATGAAATTCCATACGTTTTCTCTTAGCTTTATTCTTTGTGAGCAATATTTCATTTTTACTTGACAAAAATGATACCATTTTGTGTTAAGCTTTTCCCCGTAACTGTAATCTCCTGGAATGTATGAACCTGGTCTTTGTCATCCTTTATGCAAATTCTCAAAGATCTCAGTGGACAACATTCAGAGTAAAATCTGTTCAAATTGTAATACAAACACTAAAGTCTACTTACTCTCTATTCAATAAGTTTTATTCATGATAAATTTATGTCAGGCAATGATTACTATCTATTTGGCAATATAAGATTACTGTGTAAAGCTTTTCAGGGACTTGATTAAATAATTGACACAAAACACATATTTTCTGGGGCGCCTGGGTGGCTCAGTCGGTTAGGCGTCTGACTTCAGCTCAGGTCACGATCTTACAGTTTGTGAGTTCGAGCCCCACGTCGGGCTTTGTGCTGACAGCTCAGAGCCTGGAGCCTGCTTCAGATTCTGTCTCCTTCTCTCTCTGCCCCGCCCATGCTCAAGCTCTGTCTCTCTCTCTCTCTCCCAAAAATAAATAAACATTTTAAAAAATACATATTTTCTTGAGTACAAAAAATTAATATAATTAATTAATTTCAATAATTTTAATATTATGTCAACTTCATTAATTATTGGAATTTATAAATGTGTTACCATAGTTGCCAAAAGGTAGGGTTTTTTTTTGGGGGGGGGTTGTTTTGTTTTTGCTAATCAAGAGCATCTTTGCTTATAAAGAACTGAAAAAAAAATCAAACACATGGAAATATTTTCAAAGACCAAGTTGTAAAATTAATTTCATCTTCTTCAGAAGCAATGTATTTAGGAGGCTGAATTTTTAATATATTTTCTATGATGTGAATTGAAAGCTTTAAAAATGTGTAGGACTTACAAAGGTCTTAAAATGACAACTAAATTGTAGACTTCTATTTGCTATCCTACCTTTTTTCATTATTATACTGAGGTTACCTCCAAAGATTACAAGAAAAAACTAACTTCTAAAATATAAATATTGTTACCATCTTTGACATTTCAATACAGTAGGAAGAAACCTGTAGTCACAAAAATACAAACTTTCTTTCAAAGCCCACCAGGAATCAAATTATGATTATATATTTTTTCTTAGGGCAACTATAATTACTTTCTGAATTAAAAGCTAAGGTTTCCTGTTGCTGGCACAAAACATATCTATGTGTACCTGATGAATCAGACATTAACATTTGTTTCTTTATAATTGAGCTGTATATTCAATCAGGAAAAGTGATAATTGAATAATGAGTCAATTATTATTTGCTTATTTGAGTGAATATATTGAATGAAAATCAGTGCATTAAAATATTCATGTACATTAATAATTAAACAGCTAGTCAAAATGGTAGATCATTTATATCTACAGAAAGAGCCTGAGTTATAACACAATTTTAAAAAGCATATGCAAATATAATAAAGACAGCCTTTACAACTTACTTTACTTCCCCCAGGGAAACGGAGTCTTAAAAAGGTGTAAGCACTGAGGCTTTACCGGGTGGTACAATTTTTCAGGGCAGTGAGCATGAGGAAAATATTGAGGCCAAGAAGGTGACTTATTGTCACAGTAGCCATCAACCTCAAGACAAGATACAAGGTCACTGTGGAAGGGTACAGAGATAATTTACATGCCAGTAACCCCGCTCCCTATTTCCTACTTCCCATTAATCACAATTTGCTACATGGATTTTTATTAAACTTTCAGATTGTCTCACCTGGCCTGTTTGGTGGCTCCTGGGTAGACACCACTCCACCAAAATGATGGTAGCAGGAGAGGCCCTGGGCTCGCTCATGCTGGCCTCTGGAAAAACAGTGCTGAGAAGAAGGGGTCCAGGGCAGTGGTTGAGGTGGGCTAAGCAGTCGCATTGCTGTGACAGAGATAAAGCTGAGAAAATCTGAGGCTCATTTTCTATAATCAGTGTTGGAAGTAAAGATTTTGAAGTCGCATCTCTCATAGTCTACTTCTCGTTGTGTTAGCACATGCATTGTTTTTAATAATACGGAAGACAGTGGCCACCCCGAGAAAGGGACACTGGCAATGTCGCGCATCTTTAACTTGCTGACCTTTCTGAATATAAAGGATTGATGAATGTAGTCTGTCTTAAAGAATATTGCAGTGAAGTTGAAGAGAGCTAAAATGTTTTTTTTTTTTAAGTAATAATTGGCCGAAGAATGCTGACTACTAAAATAGGAACAGAAAGGAGAAGTAACAAAGGATTATAGATGTGATAGGACCTGAATTCAAATGTGTTAGCTAAATCCTTTTCAGTAAGCAAGCTCCTTTCCGCGAAGTGAAGTAACTAATATGCCATTAGGTTATCTATCAGCAAAATACTTTTCCAGAAATCCAAAAGAGCTTAAGCCTACCAGGCAGAGAAAACCAAAACACCCAACAAGTGCAGTACAGTTTTTCTCATAAAAACAAATATGCTAGGGGCGCCTGGGTGGCGCAGTCGGTTAAGCGTCCGACTTCAGCCAGGTCACGATCTCGCGGTCCGTGAGTTCGAGCCCCGCGTCGGGCTCTGGGCTAATGGCTCAGACCCTGGAGCCTGTTTCCGATTCTGTGTCTCCCTCTCTCTCTGCCCCTCCCCCGTTCATGCTCTGTCTCTCTCTGTCCCAAAAATAAATAAACGTTGAAAAAAAAATTTTTTTAAATAAAAAATAAAAAAAAAAACCCAAATATGCTAAATGTGAATAGATTATCTTTATAGATACTACGCTAAAAAAAAAAAGGCTGAGTTTTGACATTAGGATGATCTTGGATTAGTGATTTTTCCTATCTTTAATGGTATTACTAGTTGGCTATATCTTGGTAAAGCAGATTTAAATGTTTGTTTTTTGTAGAAAGAACAGTTCTTTGAAATTCCCTGAATTTTGTTTCCATGTGTATATTTAACATATAATTTCAGGCACATCTGCATGTTTTTTTAGGGAAAAAATTACATTTTAGCTTAAAATGTATTACACTGAGTAAATGTAAAATGTTGATCTAAATAATTATATTTTCCAAGCCTATCATTCGATTGCACATATATGCGGGCAAGCACATGTGAGTGTTCACACACACATTCACTCTAAGCCAGTGGAAATGTATCAATTATTGCCTTAATTCATCTTTACTGAGGGGCGCCTGAGTGGCTTAGTTGGCTGACTGTTTAATTCTTGATTTTGCTCAGGTCATAATCCCAGGATCATGGGATTGAGACCCACATTGGGTTTGCACTGAGCATGGAGCCTGCTTAAGACTCTCTCTGTCTCCCCCTCTGTCTCTTTCCCCTTCTCCCACTTGTGCCCTCTGTCTCTCTAAAAATAAAAAAATAAATAAAAATAATCCACCTTTACTAAGTATATATATGTACTTCTGTTTCATATATATCATATATATGCAAACATGTATGTCAGTATGTGTGTGTATGTATGATTTTATAGAAACAAAGTAGTTTTAAAACTTTAGGAAATTTTGTTTTCTGAATTAATTAGGAACATCTGACTTCTAAGACTAGAGACCATTCTTAATTATTTCATAAATGTTGATTTTTAAATTGGTAGTTTGCAAGTGTTTTAATTTCCCTTTTACATGGATAAAATAAACTCTGCAAAACTTTGTTTACATGGTGTTACTTTTTACTGGCCTATTTACTGCATAAAATCATGTAGAAAATATGCCAAACGAACAAAATGCCTTTTTAAAATCTAAACAGTAGCAACGGGTTTCTTTTGTGCATAATTCTTGTCTAGGAATATCCCTGCTGTTGGTTAGAGAACAACAACTATTCAGAAATTCTTTGCTGGACTTTTGCTCAGCATTCCCACACCTTCTAAGATGAAATTTTCAAAATGCTAAAATGCACGTTTGACACTTCATTAAAACAGCTCCAGCAGAGATCAAGGCTATGATTCACTTCCAGAAATAAAGGTTTTCTGTGAGACTATGTAACAACAACAACAAAAAAATTGAAACAATTTCTATAACAACAAAACAACTATGTATGTTATCTGATTGATTTTATTCAATTACTACACAAAATGTCGTATTTCCCTGATTCTGCGCTAGTCTGATATTGGCTAATTTACGAGTATATCCATGGCATGAAAGAAAGAAACAAAAAAAAAACAAAATATCTAATTAGTAGTTGATGCAGAGATCTCTATCTTTAGTGATAAAAAAAAAAAGAAGGAAATCTCATGATGATAGCAAAAGAGAAATAGACAGCAATTACAGTTAAGGCATCATGATAATTTCCAGCACTCTGGGAAATCTTGTCCAAATACAAGTGATTTCACGAAATATGCTATAATCCATAAAAAGTTTCATGAAGAAAATATTTCACTCTGTGATATTCCTGCTGAAGAAACATCAGCCACACATGAATTCAATGCTTATTTATAAAATAATTAGCTTATAATTTTCAAGAGTATCTCTATCATTAACGTGAAAGAAAGACCGAAGCTTTTCCACACAGAACATGGGAATGAGACATGAGGACTTTACGCAAAGCATGACTCTAAACTGGAGATTGTGTTTTTGCTATAAAACACTCTAACTGTGTTTTTGCTATAAAACACATTACTTGGGACACTGTCACAACTGGAATGGTGCCTGAGGATCAGACAATAATATATCATGTTAATTTTCTGATTTCAAAGATTATATTAAGAGCATGTCCTTATTTAAAGGAAACACAATGTAATGTATTTGGAGATGATGTGGCATCAAGGTGGCAATTTGCTCTAATGTGGTTTATTAAAAAGAAAACCAAATTTCTTTCTTTGTACTACACCTTGCCTATTTTGTAAGTTTGTGATTATTTTAAAATTAAAAAAAAAAACAGGCACAAAAATACATAGGTATATTTAAGGACTTGAAAAATCTAGCAAATTGGAATAATTCAGTTCAGAAGCAAACAATAAGTGATATATGAATGTAGATAGTTTCAAAGTTATGCTTATATAAGCAGTTCAATAGTTGGGGATTTAATACAGTCACTGACTGCTGTAACAACTGGACAGAAAATCAGCGAGGATATAAATGACTTGACCAATATTGAACAACTTGACCTAACTGACATTTATAGAACAGATTACCGGATGACTGCAGAATACACATTCTTTCCAAAAACTCATAAGACATTCTTCAAGATATACTATATATGGGTCCATAAAACCAGCCAATAAATTTAAAAAGGTTGACATCATACACATTATATTCTCTGAAAACAAATTGTATATCCACCATAGAAAAAAATATTAGAAATCTTCACATATTTGGAAACTAAATGACACACTTATAATTAACCTATAGGTTAAAGAAAAAATCATAAAAAGAATTACATATATTTTGAACTAAATGTGAACAAAAACATAATATCAAAAATAATTGGCCACAGCTAACATGTCTTTTGTGGAAATTGTACATCTTTATGACCTATTTTAGAAAAGAAGAACGATCTCAAATCAATTACCTAAACTTTCATATGAAGAAATAGAAAAAGAAAAATGAACTAAATTTAAAGGAAAGGGAAGTGATGTAATAAAAATGATAGTATGTATAAGAAAAAATAAAAACATAAAAGCAATAGAAAAATCAATGAGACCTGGGCCCCTGGGTGGATCAATTGGTTGGGCATCTGATCATGATCTCAGGGTCGTGGAATAGAGACCTACATCAAGTTCCATGCTGAGCATGAAGCCTGCTTAAGATTCTCTCTCCCTCTGTCCCTCTCCCACACTTGCATGTGCTCTCTCTCTCTCTCTCAAATAAAAAAAAAAATATACGTAGATTTTAAAAAGAAAAATCAATGAGACCAGAAGGTACTTCTTCAACCTTTAGACAGACTGACAAAAAACAAACAAACAAACAAACAAAAAAAACAAAAACAAAAACAAAAAACAACCAGGCTCCAGAGAAGACAGAAATTTCCCAAATTAGAAATAAGAGGGAACAGCAGTACTGGTAATATAGGATCTAAAAGGATTTTCAGGGATTATTAAGAACAAAGTTATGTCTACATCTTAGAGAATTTAGGTAAATGGAAAAATTCTTAGAATGACAAAAATTTACCAAAACTAAGTCCAAAAGCAATATTAATTCTGAGTGTATCCATAAGTAAAGAAATTACATTTATAATAAAACTTTCTTATAGAGGAAACTCCACACCCTGAACACGTCTTTGTTGAATTCTATCAAATATTTAAAATAAGAATTATATCATCTGCATAAACTTTTTCAGAAAACAGAAGGAAGGAACATTTATTTACCCATTGATTCTATGACGTCAGCATAACACTGATATAAAAGTCAGACACATAAATCATAAGTAAGAAAATTAACGATGAATACTCTTTTGGAATGTAAGCACAGAAACCCTTAACAAGGAATTAGCAAAATAAATCTTCAACACAAAAAAAGAATTATTCAAAATGAATCAGTGGTATTTATTCCACAAATACAGGGATGGTTAAACATCCCCAAATTAACCCATGCAACATACCATGTTAATCGAATAAAAGAAAGGAAAACACATTATACTCTCAAAATCAGGAAAAAAAAATGTCACAATAAAATACCAGTTCATGCCAAAAGTTCTCAGCATCCTAGGAATAGAAAAAAATGCTCTACAGACTGGTATAGAACATCTATAAAAATCTCCCACTAGCATCATAATTAAGTATGAAACACTGAATGTTTTATCCCTAATACGTGGGACAAGCTAAGGATGTCTATGTTTACCGTTTCTGTTCGATTATGTACCAAAGATTCTAGCAATTGCAATAGGTTAAAAAAATTACTGGCACCAGAGTTAAAAAGAAGTAAAATTGATGATTTATTTACAGATGATGTAATCTTCTATGTAGAAATTTTTAAGAATCCCAGATAAAATTATTATCATTAATATATTAGCAAGGTAATAAGATATAAGGCATATATTTAAAAATGTAAAGGAAAAGAAAAGAAAAAATCAAACATACCTCTATATATTACCAATATCTAGAAATAAAATTAAGAAAACACTTTTTTTTACAAAAGTATCAAATATTAGGAATACATTTAGCAAACAAAATGCAAGATGTATATGCTGAAAGCTAATAGTAGTGATGAATGGTTCAACATAATAAGCTATATCCATACAGTGTCATACTACTCTGCAATAAAAAGACTTAAAATGCTTATAGAGATACATATTATAATATAGATGGTCTTCTAAAATATTATAGACAGCTGAAGCAAGCCACACACAAAAGACTACATACTGTATCACTCAAAGAGCAAAATTTTTATAGAGATTTTTATAAAATTTAATTTATTAATATTTTAATTATTTATTTATTTATTTTTTTTTTTTTTTCAACGTTTATTTATTTTTGGGACAGAGAGAGACAGAGCATGAATGGGGGAGGGGCAGAGAGAGAGGGAGACACAGAATCGGAAACAGGCTCCAGGCTCTGAGCCGTCAGCCCAGAGCCCCACGCGGGGCTCGAACTCACGGACCGCGAGATCGTGACCTGGCTGAAGTCGGACGCTTAACCGACTGCGCCACCCAGGCGCCCCAATATTTTCATTTTAGATTCATAGTGTAAGTATTGTATCTAAAGACTCTGTTAAACACAAAACTTCACAGATTTTTCCTTTTCTGTTTTCTAGAAATTTTATATTTTACATATTACTTTTAGATCTATTATCTATTTCGTGTTAATTTTGGATGAGAGATATGGGTTGATTTTCCCTTTTTATTTGTTGGCATATGGACATACAATTTTTTCATCATTTATTGAAAGATAGCTCCCCACCAAATTTTTAGTACACTTTGTCAAAAATCAGTTACTGTATTTATGCGGGTCTATTTCTTGGCTTTCTATTCTGTTCTACTGATCTATGTGTGTGCCTTTTGCCATTACCACACTTTCTTGATTATTACAGATTTACAGTTAGCCTTGAAGTCACGTAGTGTAAATTCTCCAACTTTGTTCTTCTTTTTAAACATTGTTTTGGTTATTCTAGTTTATCCATATTTTTAAATACATTTTAATGTATTTTTAAGTTTATACTGAGAGAGAGAGAGCTAGCATGCACATGAGTGGGGGAAGGGCTGAGAGCAAGGGAAAGAGAGAATCCCAAGCATGCTCTGCAGTGTCAGTACAGAGCCCAATGCAGCGCTCAGACTCACGAACTCTGAGATTATGACCTGAGCTGAAATCAGGAGTCAGTCGTTTAATCGACTGAGCCACCCTGGTACCCTGTAAATATGTTATATTCAGACTGTCAATATCTACAAAAAAATTCCTAGGATTTTCATTGGGGTTGTGTTGACCTGTTAAATTAGGAATATGGAACTTGTATTTTTGTACCCTTTGGGTAAATAGTGTAATTGCTGGATCAAATGATGAATGGATAAAGAAGATGCAGTGTGTGTGTGTGTGTGTGTGTGTGTGTGTGTGTGTGCAATGGAATATTACTCAGTCATCAAAAGGAATGAAATTTGCAACAATGTGGATGGAGCTAGAGAGTATTATGCTAAGCAAAATAAGTCAGTCAGAAAAAGATAAATGCCATGTGATTTTACTAATATGTGGAATTTGAGAAACAAAACATATGAACATATGGGAAGGGAAAAAGAGAGATAGAGAAAGGGAAACCAACCATAAGAGACTCTTAAATATAGAGAACAAACAGGGTTGATAGAGGGACGTGGCTGGGGATGGGATAAATGGGTGATGGGTATTAAGGTGGGCATTTGTTGCAATGAGCACTGGGTGTATATGTATGTGACGAATCACTAAATTTTACACCTGAAAACAATATTTACCATACATGTTAACTAACTAGCATTTAAATAAAAACTTAAAAAAGAAGGAATTAATATACTGACAATATCTAATCTTCCAATATAAATCAGATACTGCTGATGAGAATGTAAAAAGGTACAGCTGAAGTGGCAACAGTTTACCAGTTTCTTTTTAAAATATAAACATGAAGTTAGCCTATGACCCAGCAATTCAACTCCTAGGTTTATATTCAAGTGAAATAAAAACATATGTCTGTACAAAAATTTGTACATGGATGTTTGTAACAGCAATTTTCATAATAGCCAAAAAGTAGAAGCAACACAATGCTCATCAATTGAACAGATAAATGAAATGTGATATAACCATAAAATGGACAGTATTTAGCAATATAAAAGAATGAAGTACTGATATGTTACAATATGGATGATCCTTGAAAATATTATGCCAAGTGAAAGAATCCAGGTAAAGCCCATATATTACATGAAATGTCCAGAATTGACAAATATAAAGATATAGATTAGTGATTGCCTAGAGCAGGGGCATTGAGAGTAAATGGGGAGTGACTGCTAGTGGGTACAGATCTTCTTTTTGTGATTACCAGAATGTTCCAAAATTGACCGTGGCGATTGTTGCACAATTCGAAATATATTAAAAACCATTAAATTGTAAACTTTAAATGAGTAAATTTTTAATGTGTGAATTACATAGTAATATATCTGTTTTAAAAGACCTATCTGGATGTTTATACAGCTTTGTTTTTACTCATTAAAAACTGGAAGCAGCCCAGATAGCCTTGAGCAGGTGTGTAGATAAGCAAACTGGAGTACATCCATAAAACCGAATGGAATAGAGTCAGCAACATTGATTCAAGCAATGAAATAGATACCTCTTAAAATACATTCTGGTAAGTAAAAGAAGCCAGACCCCAAAAGCCATATATTTAAAAATTCTGTTTATATGGCATTCTGAAAAAGGCACAACTATAGAGACAGTAAAAAAGATCACTAGTTGTCAGTTTGAGAAGGGGAGAGATATTTTGTACAAAGATGATACATAAGCAGGTTTAAGGGTGAGAGAACTGCTCTGTAAAGCACTGTAATGACAGATGCAGGGCCCTACGCATTTACCAACATCCACAGGAGGGTACTCAATAAAGGGTGTACTTCAATATATGCAAAATTAAAAAACTCAATCAGAGTCTGAGGATCTCAGGACATGATGTGACCCATGCCAGACTTATCTACTGTATTCTAAATGTACGATATAACCTCCCTGAAAAGAATGGGAAGGGGAGCAACCTAAATAATTTTGGAGAGCAATACTCGCCTTGGTTCTGTAAGACTAATGACAAAGATAACTCTTCACAAAGAACACTGTAGTTGCCACATTTCTTTCTCACATGATTACAGGGAAGCAACTCTGAAAATACTACACATGTAGACTAAGGTTGAAAGAGTAAACACATATTGAAGATAATGAGAACCAGATTATCACTGTCAGAGAAAGAAGCTATAAATAACGACAGAATGCTATAATATGCTAATTGACACTAGATCAGAATACAAGATAGTAGTATGAACTCATCATTTTGGTTTCTAAGTTCTTTTTCTTTTTTTTAATGTGTATTTATTTTTGAGAGAGAGAGAGACAGAGACAGAGAGACAGAGCATGAGCAGGGGAGGGGCAGAGAGAGAGGGAGACACAGAATCTGAAATAGGCTCCAGGCTCCCAGCTGTCAGCACAGAGTCAGATGCGGGCTCGAACTCATGAGCCATGACATCATCACCTAAGCCTAAGTCTGACGCTCAATGCACTGAGCCACTCAGGTGCCCCTGGTTTCTAAGTTCTATTTTCCAGGAAGGATAACCAGCACTCCCTGGAGAAGTGACTGGTTTTAGGTCGAATGGAGCAAGGGGAAACATACAATGAGTATGGAATATCTTATAGTGCCAGAAAATAACAAGTCTTTAAAATGTGCTTTAGAAAGGGGGAAAAAAAAAGAACAAGAATTTGTTGAAAGGCACATGAGCCAATCTTAAAGAGAATGTAATAGAACAAGTAAGAAAATTTTTCACAACAAAATAAATAACATAGATTGGATTATGACATGGTGGCTAAAATAAATTTCCATGAGTGTATACTGATATATATGAGTGACTGAGTAAATAAGTGGAGTAGAGGGATAACTTTTGTTTATGAAAAAATCTAAAATCTAAATGGAGGGGCACTTGGGTGGCTCATTCAGTTAAACGTCTGACTCTTGATATCAGCTCAGGTTGCAATCTCACAGTCGTGGGATTGAGCCCTGAGTTGAGCTCTTCACTGAGCATGCAACTTCCTTGGGATTCTCTCTCTCCCTCTCCCTCTGCCCTCCCCCCCCCCGCAATAAATAATTTTTTTAAAGTTTTAAATAAAATAAAATAAAGTATAAATGCAGAAGGGTGAGGAACACAGCAAATCCCCATTAGAATACCCTGGAAATAAATGCTGCGGGCAGGTTCCGTTGATGAATGCTAAAATTAATGGACACAACTTTAATGACTGCAAACAAAGTATGCAGTATACCAAAGTATATTGAATTATCTTTTTTTAACTGCTTCTTAATTTTTGTGGTGGTTTTTAACACATGTCCACAGATACTTTGGTATTTCTCCTTCCAGTAGATGGAGGGAACATAATTCCCCTTTCCTGGAGTGTGAACTGCACGTGGTGACTCATTTTAACAAAACGAGTATGAAAAGAGATAATAGTAACGTTGCAGTGCAGAACCCAAGTGATCCAAGTGAACATCATGCTGATATCCTGTCCCCCCTGATATGATGTGATGAAGAGGACACTTTACCTCTGTGGTGTTTTTTCCAAAAAAAAATGTAATCTCACTCTACACATGGAAAAACCAAGAAACTGTCACAGATAACAGGAGACTAAAAAGACTTGAAGACTAAATGTAATATGATAACCTGGATTGGATCTTTGGACCAGAAAAAAAAAAGCATTAGTAGAAACACTGATGAAATATAAATAATGCAGTTTAATTAATAGTATTTTAGCAATGTTAATTCTTAGTGTTGATGTATGTATCATGATTATGTAAGTGTTTAACATTGGATGAAACCAGGTGAAAGGTATATGGAAAATCTCTTGCCTATCTTTGCAACTCTTCTGTGAATCTAAAATTATTTCAAAATAAAAGTCAAAAATAAGATAAAGTATAGATTCTAAGTCTTCAGCTCTTATTCCTTCCCAAACAATCACCCATTTTTATATGGATTACATAGATAAATTATATAAATACATTCCAAGTACTTTAATCAATAAAATCAGGGGTGAAAAATGATAAATATAATTTAATTGATACAAAATACATTTTTCCAGTCTCATGACTTTGCCTCAACATTTTGACATTCTCCCACTGAAGCTTCCATTGATTGTAAGGGGATGTACGACCAACAATTATAAGAGAATATTATGAGCAATTATATGCCAACGAATTGGGCATATAATATGGCAGAAATGCACAAATTCCTAGAAACATATAAACTACTGAAAGTGAAACAGGAAGACTTAAAAAATTTGAACAGATCCATAAGCAGTAAAAAAATGAATCACTAATCAAAAATCTCCCAACAAACAAGAATCCAGGGCTGGATGGCTTCCCAGGGGATTCTACCAAACATTTAAAGAAGAATTAACACCTATTCTTTTGACATTTTCCAAAAAAAAAAATAGAAATGCAAGGAAAACTTCCAAACTCATTCTACAAGGCCAACATTACCTTGATCCAAAACCAGACAAAGACCACACTAAAAAGGAGAATTATAGACCAATTTCTCTGATGAACATGGATGCAAAAAGTCTCCACAAAATACTGGCAAACCAAATCCAACAATACATTAAAATAATTATTCACCACTATCAAGTTGGATGTATTCCTTGGCTGCAGAGCTGGCTCAATATCCACAAATTGATCAACCTGATATACCACATTAATAAAAGAAAGGATAAGAACTACATGATCCTCTCAGTAGATGCAGAAAAAGCATTTGACAAAATATAGCAACTTTTCTTGATAAAATCCCTCAAGCTAGTAGGGAGAGAAAGAACATACCTCAACATCATAAAGGCCATATATGAAAGGCCCACAGCTAATATCCTCTGTGGAAAGCTGAAAGCTTTCCATAAGGTCAGGAACATGACATGGATGTCCACTCTCACCATTGTTGTTCAACATAGTACTGGAAGTCCTAGCCTCAGCAATCAGACAACACAAAGAAATAAAAGGTGTACAAATTGGCAAGGAAGAAGTCAAACTTTCACTATTTGCAGACATAATACTCTACGCGAAAACTCAAAAGACTCCACCAAAAAGCTGCTAGAACTGATATATGAATTCAGCAAAGTCACAGGATGTTACATCAACATACAGAAATCTGTTGCATTTCTATACACCAATAATGAAGCAGCAGAAAGAGATATCCATAAATCTATCCCATTTACAATTGCACCAAAACCCATAAAAAACCTAGGAATAAACTAACCAAAGAGGTAAATGATCTATACTTATGAAATTTAACACTTATGAAATTTGACAAGACTGAAAGAAATGGAAGAACATTCTGTTCTCAGGGATTGGAAGAACAAATATTATTAAAATGTCTATATAACCCAAAGCAATCTACACATTCAATACAATCCTTATCAAAGTAACACCAGCATTTTTTTACAGAGCTAGAATAAACAATTCTAAAATTTGTATGGAACCAGAAAAGACCCCAAATAGCCAAAGTCATCCTGAAAAAGAAAACCAAAGCTGGAGGCATCGTAATTGCAGACTTCAAGTTGTATTACAAATCTGTCATCATCAAGAAAATATGGTACTGGCACAAAAACAGACACATAGATCATGGAAAAGAATAGAGAACCTAGAAATGGACCCATAAATGTATGGCCATCTAATCTTCAACAGCACAGGAAAGACTATCAAGTGGATAAGACAGTCTTTTAAACAAAGGGTATCGGGAAAACTGGATGGTGACATGCAGAAGAATGAACTGGAACTCTTTCTTACACATACACAAAACTAAATTTAAAATGGATGAAAGAGGAGTGCTTCGGTGGCTCAGTTGGTTAAATGTTCAACTTCTGCTCAGGTCAAGATCTCACAGCTCCTGGGTTTGTGCCCTGCATTGGGCTCTGTGCAGACACCTCAGAGCTTGAAGCCTGCTTTAGATTCTGTGCCTCCCTCTCTCTCTCTGCCCCTCCCACGCTCACACGCAAATTCTCTCTCTCTCCCTATCTCTCTTAAAAATAAAGAAACACGAAAAAAAAAAATTTAATTGATGAAAGACCTAAATGTAAGATAGGAAACCGTCAAAATCTGAGAGGAAAAAACAGGCAACAACCTCTTTGACCTCAGCCACAGCAACTTCTTATGAGACATGTCTCCAGAGGCAAGGGAAACAAAAGCAAAAATGAACTACTGGGACCTCATCAAGATAAAAAGCTTCTTGGACTCCTGGATGGCTCAGCTGGTTAAAAGTCTGACATTGGCTCAGGTCATGATCTTGTGGTTCATGGGTTTGAGCTCCACATCAGGCTCTGTGCTGACAGCTCAGAGCTTGAAGTCTGCTTTGGATTGATTCTGGGTCTCCTTCTGTCTCTCCCCCTCCCCCTCTTCCTCCTCCTCCTCCTTCTTCTTCTTCTTCTTCTTCTTCTTCTTCTTTCTTCTTCTTCTTCTCCTTCTCCTTCTTCTTCTCTCTCTCTCTCCCCAAAATAAATAAACATTAAAAATTTTTTAAAGATAAAAAGCTTCTGCATAGGGAAGGAAACAATAAACAAAACTAAAAGGCAACCAACTGATGGAATGGGAGAAGATATTTGCAAATCACATATGAGATAAAAGGCTTAGTATTTAAAATCCCTAAAGCATGTATCAAAGCCAACACCCAAAAAACAAATAATCCATTGAGGAGTTCAGCAGAGGACATGACACTTTTCCAAGGAAGATATCCAGATGGCCGACAGATACATGAAAAGATGTTTAACATCACTCATCAGCAGCGAAATACAAATCAAAAGCACAGGGAGATACTACCTCACTCCTGTCAGAATGGCTAAAATGGACAAATCAGGAAATAATTAGATGTTGGTGAGGATGTGGAGAAAGGGGAATCCTTTTTCCCTGTTGGTGGGAATGCAAAGTGATGCTGCCACTGCAGAAAATAGTATGGAGGTTCCTCAAAAAGTTAAAAATAGAACTACCCTGTGACCTAGCAATTACACTAGTAGATGTTTATCCAAAGGATATGAAAATGCTGATTCAAACGGGCACATGCACCTCCATGTTTATAGCAGTGCTATCATCAATAGCAAATTTATAGAAAGAGCCCAAATGTCCATGGGCTGATAAATGAATAACGATGATATGGTATATATATACAACGGAATATTACTCGGTGATCAAGAATGAAATCTGGCCATTTGCAACAATGGAGATAGAACCAGAGCGTATTATACTAAGTGAAATAAGTCAATCAGAGGAAAACAAATATATTATTTCACTCATATGTGGATTTTAAGAAACAAAACAGATGAACATAGGGGAAATGAAATAAAAATAAAATAAGATAAAAACAGAGAGGGATGCAAACTATAAGAGACTCTTCCCTACCGAGAACAAACTGAGTGTTTCTGGAGTAGAGGTGGGGGGTGTGCCAAATGGGAGATGGGCATTAAAGAGTGCATTTGTTGGGATGAGCACTGGCTGTAATATGTAAGTGGTGAATCACTAAATTCTACTAATGAAACCAATATTACACTATATGTTAACTAAAGTAAAAAAAAATAATAAGGGTTGTTCTTCACTTTAAATCACAAACTGAACATGTGCTATCAGTGAATATATTTTTAAAATTGATTTTAAATTTTGAGATAACATATATCCTATAACTTATTTGGATTGGCAGTCCACTATTCAGTTGACACAATCACTAGCGGGAGATCATAAATCGAAATAAATATGTGCAACAAACATTTTGTCTAAAGTTATAACATAAATGCACATGAATTCCTCAAACTTAAGAGTGGCTCCCAGGCCTTTTCTATGTGTGGAGCTGCTTTTGACTCTACATAAGCCATGTCCATTATAGTCTATGATTTCTGTCTCAATTCCTTTTATTTGAGCAATCCACAGCTAAGATTGAAACTTCTTTCTAGATATTCATAAAACTTCCTAATAGTTGAACCACCCATATCAACTTTGAAGAAAAGTTTTCACTATTTGCATTGTGTTTTTTCAAAATACTGAACTTATTCTTCATGGAAATAACTCTTTTTTCAGTCATATCTTTAACATCACATGTTAAAACATATATCTTTTAACATAATACGTAAATGACTTATACAATAACAATAACCATTACCTGGAAAAACAGGTGTCTGCAGGTAAGGAAATGGCTCAATACAAGGAATTAGAATTACCTGAGCATATTAGAGAATGACCCGCTAGAAGAGGGGACTCAATGAATAATGACCGTAACTCAGTATGATTCTCTGCAAAAGACATCAGCTAATTCCGTGAACTGTTTAACTAGGGGTCAGTTAAGAGACTGGACTGCAGAGTCTTACACTAAGAATTATCATACAACACAGAGCCCTGCTCGAAACATGTCTTCAACTTCCCTTATGTCAAGACTTGTGCTCTCTTCTCACAAGTAACCCTTGTCATCAATTTGGTATAAGCCATTCTAGACATTTCCAACGTGTGTGCACACACACATACACACCACATACATGCATATTTTTATTACTTTTTATACCAAAGGTAGCATAAACTATATGTCTTATTTTTAAAAGGTTTACACATTTGAATTAAATTGTTAAACATTTTAACTTATAGTCGAGTATACATCTGTACTAAATGCTATGAAACTATTTTACAATGATCTGGGCAGCAAAGGTGAGAGCTGGAACTAGGATGAAGGAAGAGGAAGAAGAATGGGAAACTGTAGAGGCTTTCCAAAAATTAAATTGCCTGGAGTTACTCTATGTTTGAGATGCAAGAGAGAAAATCATCTAAGGTAGCTATCAAGCTTCCCATCTGGGTAACTGGATAGATATTTGGTTGAGTAAAAGAAAAATGGCAGATAATTTTTGCTGAGGAAAGGGTTGGTCCATGAACCAGCTCCCATACCCAGAGGGCAGGAGAGCCCAAGAAAATGGCAGATCACTCCAGATTAGTGGGTGGCAGTCTTAATAAACAAGGGAATTTACATATGAGGCTTGTGTTGTCTTGTCTTGGGCAATGGATCCCTACACCTGCCCATCTTAAAAGTTTATATAAAAGCCTTAACTGGGTTCAGTCATGTATATCATCCAAATGGTATCAACAACGTGTTGTTTTCTCTAGGCTATGTCCTTAAAAATGACTGCTAGCGTGAGACTAATCGATGGGGTGTACATTTCAAAGATAGGGGTAGGGGTAGTGAGCCTCCAACTGTCTAGGTCCAGCTTGTGGGTCAACTGAGGGTCATGTCCTCTCAGTGATCATCAAGATAAAAAAAGAATTTAGGTTTTGTCATATTGGATTTTCTATGCTTTTGACATATGTATGCAGTAGAGAGGCATTTTAGAAAACCGAGGTAAAAGTATGGAGCGGTGATAGGAGTATGAAATTCAACAAATCCTTTCATTTTGCCCTACACAATGTTTTTGTGGGGGCAAATACCTTAATGAATTCCCATTACTCTCTGTTGATAGTATTCTTTTGATCAAATTGACTGTTTCTTCTCAAAAGGGAAATAATTTTAGTCTAACATTATATTCTTAGCAAGCAGGTTAAAAGTTATTATATAATTTTTAATCAAAAACTTTTAAAAGCACAGAAGTAAAATAATTCTAGAATACTTTTACAATAAATTCATTTAGATTATTTCTCTATGTTGAAAATACTTGACAACTTTTACAGTAAAACATGTTAACTGTGACTAGCATAGACAAATTCCAGAGCCCCCAAACCTCAACCTACTTATTCAAGAATACTTATTGTGAAGTCTAGGCATTGAAATCTACTATATTACAGTAATTGCTCTATAATAACACTGGAGAATCATCAGTGAGCAAAATAAAAGTGATTGTTGTGGCCCAGGCAATTTATGGCAACTACTCATTCTATGGAGTATCATTTTAAGGCTTTGCCTGTCTTAGCAAAAAATCTCATTTGATCTACTCTATGTGTGAAGAATCTAATTTAACATCAACATTTTCAATAAGCCTGTGATTCTGACTCATGTTGCTACATATCAGGGGAAACTCTTGAAAACTTGAAAACAAACAAAAGATACAGAAAATAATAAACATTAACACTTATTATGTGCTTAAAATATTTCAGACACTAGATTTAATATGTATGAATTTTCTCATTTATTCTTCACAACAGCCCTATGAGATAGGCATTTAATCACCTCTTCAATGTGATGGAAATTCGGTTTAGCTAGTTTGGTAAATTCATTCACATCATACATATCATAAAGTGGTGTGACTGGGCAATCCTACTGTATGTTGTGGGCTCTTAATCAATATGTTATACTGCTTCCACATATAAGCTTTAGGGAAGGAAACATTTAAACATTTTTATTGGTTTATCCTCACGACAGTAGAACTATCCATTTACATTTTTTTCATGACTACACAGAGACAGAAATGAATAATGTCAGTGAGAAACATATAAACAAATTGAGCTGATTTCCAAAAAAATTCAATTAGGCATATTTATTTAAAAACAGAAAATTTAGTTAACTTCTTTTTTTAAAAATAATAGTTTTGTGAGATTCAGCCTTTGTATATGCTTCAACATATTTTATTCTAT
Source organism: Prionailurus viverrinus (assembly GCF_022837055.1). NCBI lineage: Eukaryota > Metazoa > Chordata > Mammalia > Carnivora > Felidae > Prionailurus > Prionailurus viverrinus. The sequence continues at coordinate 27,099,992 of NC_062571.1, read as the reverse complement.
CAATCTTCTGGAAGTTTCACTTAGGGGATGGTGCAGAAATGCTGAAATGGCTGTGACAGTAAATCAGCTTTGCATCATGTACTATGTTTTTCAAGGTGATGGATTACAGGCTGAGAAATCATGCTGATCGCTGGATATCACTGCTGATAGGCTAGGGTCGGTCCAAAGTCATTCGAATATCTTTGAACATTAATCAGTGCAAATCTCATAGGTTTAGAGATGAAAAGAATGTCACTGATTATAAATAACCACTATCTTGTATGGTGACTATTTAAATTCATCAACAGGGAAAAGAAAGTAAAGTAAATTTTTTAAAAGATATTACTGTCATATACTATTTTAATTGACTACAATTTACTCCACACATTTTATCCATGGAAACATTTAATGATAGACATTTTAGGTATACAGAATACATGTTATATTCAAAGATGCTAAATTTTTCATTTTTTTTAATTGCGATATCATTTACATACAGTGAAATGCACAGATTATATGTGTAATATTTAATGAGTTTTGACAAATATAAACACTTTTGTAACCACTATCACAACACATGGCATATTTCCATTACCCCACAAAGTTCTCTTTTTTTTTTTTTTTGTATTCAAGCTGCCCTCCTTACCCACTTCTATTACCACCCACCACTCCCCACCCTAGTCTAAGGCAACCACTGTTCTGAATTCTATCAAATTAATTCAGTGTTTCCCACTGGAACTTCACATAAATTGAATCATTTAGGGTTTTGTGTCTCTAGCTTTTTCAGCCAGCATAAGGTTTTAGAGATTGACCCATGTTTCAAGACTCACTAGTTTGTTTTTTTAATGCTGAATAGTTCTCCATTCTACGAAATTGTCATGATTCCTTTACCTGTTCTCTTGTCAAAGGATATATGTTTTTCTTTTCTTTGTTTCTTTTTTTAATTTTTTTTTCTTTTTTCTTTTTTTTTTTTTTTTTTTGAGAGAGAGAGAGAGAGAGACAGAGCATGAGCGGGGTGGGGGTGGGCAGATAGAGAGGGAGACACAAAATCCGAAACAGGACCCAGGTTCCGAGCTGTCAGCACAGAGCCCGATGTGGGGCTGGAACTGTGAACTGTGAACTCATGACCTGAGCTGAAATCAAGAGTCAGTCGCTCAACCAACTGAGCCACCCAGGTGCTCCTGGATTATTTTTCCATCAGATGTGTTATGAATAATGTTACGATCTTTCTTGCAAAAGTGTGTGTGTGTGTGTGTGTGTGTGTGTGTGTATACACTTTTATGTCTTTTGATTAAGTAGTAGACATGGAGTTTCTGGGTCATATGATGAATGCATATTTATTTTTACAAGAAACTAATAAATAGTATTCTAAAGTGGTTCTATGGTCTTACACTCTCACAGTTATGCATGAGAGCACATAACTATTATTTGTTGTTGTCAGACTTAACACGCAACTACTCTTTGATGTTGTCAGACTTAAATTCTATTGGATGCAGTGGTATCTGTGCTTTCATTTTGTATATCCTTTTTTTGTTTGTTTTTCACTTTGTATATCCTGATAATTAAGTATGTTGAACATGTTTCATGTGCTTCTTGGCTCTTCGTGTATTTTCTATAGTGAAATATCTGTGCAAGTATTTCACCCATCTTTAGTGGGCTGCCTTCTCATTATCATGTTGTAGAAGACTTTAATATAGATATGGATAAGTTCTGTATCATGTACATGTATATTTCCTAAACTGTGATGTTCCTATTCTGTTTTCATTACTTTTCTGTCTTAAAATCTCTTTGCCCACCCTAACATCATAAAAATATTTCCCTTAGTCTAATTTTAGAAATCTCATATTTTTAAAAATGTTTATTTATTTATTTTGTGAGAGAGAGAGAGAGAGAGAGAGAAAGAGGGAGCGAGATGTAGAGGATCAGAGAGGGTCAGCCGTGGAGGGTTGCACTTTTAGTACGGAGCCCTATGTGGGACTCAAACTCATGAACTGTGAGATCATGACCTGAGACAAAACCAAAAGTCAGACGCTTAACCAACTGAGCCACCAGGCACCCCCAAAAATCTCATATTTTTAATTTTTACGTACAGGGCCATGCTTCACCATAAATTATACTGTGAGATAAGAATCAAAGTTTTTTGTTTGTTGTTCTTAAACAGATATCCAGCTTTCTGGTATCATTTGTTGAAAAGATTTTTTTTTTCCTCATAAAATTGTTTTGAGGTCTTTGATCTATTTTTGTATTCTGTTCTGTTTCAGAGATCAATTTATCTATTCTTATGACAACACTCTAACTTTTGAAATTAGATAGGATAAATACTATATTTTTTTTCTCTTTATGAAATCATTTTGGTTTTTAAAGTATTTTATATCTCCATATAAATTCTATAAACAACCTGTCAATTTCTACCAAAAAAATGCACAGATTTGATTTATATTAAACTTACCTTAATAGGGGGCATCTGCCTGCTCAGTTGGTAAAAAGCATTTGACTCTTGATCTCAGAGTTGTGAGTTCAAGCCCTGTGTTGGGTGTAAAGCTTAGTTAAAAAACAAAATAAATCTATTTTAATGCAAGATCATGATCTTCGTCTCCACTTTTTAGGTTATTATTAATCTATATTTTGTAATTTGTAATGTAGCTGTCTAGCATACATTTCCTCAAATATACTTCCCATATTTTATTTTTTGATGAAATATAAATGATCTTTAAAAATTTTTAATTTCCAATTATTCCTTGTTAGATTGTAGAAAATAAAATATTTTTCTAAACTGACTTTATATTCTGTAACCCTAGGAATTTTAACTCATAATTTGGGTAGATATCTAGATTTCTTAGGATTTCGTGTGTGTATGAAATCTTTGAGTATGTAAATATGGTTTTATATCTTTCTTTTTAATCATTATACCTTTTATTTATATTTTCACCCTGATTGCACTTGGCTAAGACCTCCAATAAAGTGTTGAACAGAAGTGACGAGAGCAGGTATTTTTTCCTTGTAGAATAAAATGTTATCTGTAATGTATTTTTTCCTATATGTGAAGTTGAATTTTTTTTCTTCTAAGTTTTATGATAATTTTCTCACAATTTTTAAACACTATTTTTCTGCTTCTATTGAGATGATCATTTGATTTTTCTCCTTTATCTTAATTCAATGAACAATATTGACATTTTCCCATTTTAAAATAAACATGAAGTCCTGTGATAAATACCACTTGGTCATGATACATTATTTTTTACCTATCACTAGGTTCAACTATCTAAATTATTTTTAAGGCATTTTGCATATATGTTCCTGATAGATATTGTTCCATAATTATCTTTTCTTTATTGTTGTTTGAGTGTTAGGATTATGTGCTACTATGAAGTGACTTGGAAAGTACCAGCCCTATTCTGTATTTTCTGAAAATGTTTATGTAAAGTGTTACTTTTTTCTTCCCAAAATGTTCTTTTTTTTAAATTTTTTTTTCAACATTTATTTATTTTTGGGACAGAGAGAGACAGAGAATGAACGGGGGAGGGGCAGAGAGAGAGGGAGACACAGAATCCGAAACAGGCTCCAGGCTCTGAGCCATCAGCCCAGAGCCTGACGCGGGGCTCGAACTCACGGACAGCGAGATCGTGACCTGGCTGAAGTCAGACGCTTAACCGACTGCGCCACCCAGGCGCCCCCTCTTCCCAAAATGTTTAATTGAACTTCTCACTGAAACTACCTTGACCTGGAATTTACTTTGTGGAAATGTATTTACTACACATTGAATATTTTTTTTAAATTTTTTTTTTCAACGTTTTTTATTTATTTTTGGGACAGAGAGAGACAGAGCATGAACGGGGGAGGGGCAGAGAGAGAGGGAGACACAGAATCGGAAACAGGCTCCAGGCTCTGAGCCATCAGCCCAGAGCCCGACACGGGGCTCGAACTCCCGGACCGCGAGATCGTGACCTGGCTGAAGTCGGACGCTTAACCGACTGCGCCACCCAGGCGCCCCAGCACATTGAATATTTTTAAAAACTTACAAGACTTCTGTTCTCTATTTATTCCAGTATAAGTTTTGATAATTTGTCTTTCAAACAAGTTTTCAATATTATGTAAGTTTTCAATTATATTGGCCATAAAGCTATTCATAATATTTATTACCCTTTTATTAGCTTTAGAATCTGCAGTTATATGCCTTTCTTCATTCCTTATATTGGTCACTTTTCAATCACATAAATTTTACTTTTACCGCAGTGGTTTGATTATTGTAGCATAAAGTAAGTGTTGAAATCAGGTTGTATTAAGTCCTCCAATTGTGTGTTTATTTTCCAAAATTGTTTTAACTAATATAGATCATTTGTAATTCAATGTACTTTTTATAATAGCTTAATTAATTTGTATAAAAAGAAAACCTGCAGAAATTTCAAATGGGAACATTTGGAAGTTACATATCAAATTGGAGAAAATTAGTTTGATTAAGTATTCCAGATCATGAAATGGATATATTTGTTCATGTATTTCCGTCTTCCTTATTTATTTGTTTATTCATTTCTTCCTTCAGTTTTATGAGATATAAATGGCACATAACTTTGTGTAAGTTTAATGGACATAAAGTGGTGATTTGATAGGCATATATTGTGAAGTGATTACTACAATAAATTTAATGAACATATTCATCATCGCACATAGCTACTATATTTTTTTTAGGGAGAGCATTTATGATCTATTCTCTTAGCAACTTTCAAGTTTACAATACAGTATTCCTAACTGAAGTCATCATGCTGTATATTAGATGCCCAGAACTTATTTATCTGAGACCTGGAAGTTTGTACCCTTGGGCCAACATGACTTCAATTCCCTTACCTCCCCACCCCTGGTAACTACTTCTTTACTCTCTTTTCTGTACTTTGGCTCTTTTTTAGATTTCACCTAAAAGTGAAACCTTACATTATTTATCTTTCTCATTCCTACTTATTTCAATTAGCATAATTCCCTTAGTTCCGCCCATATTGTCACAAAGGATGCTTTCCTTCTATCTCTCTTTTTCTTTCTCTTTCTTTCTTTTTTGGGTGAATAATATCCCATTGTATATTGTATACAAAATTTTCTTTAGCCACTCATGTACTGATGGACACTTAGGTTGTTTTTGTGTCCTGACTATTGTGAATAATGCTGCAATGAACTTGGAAATGCAAATATTTTTCAACCAGAGATAGAAAGATGGATAGAGATAGATGGATAGATAGATGATATATAAATAGCTACATAGATAGCTACATAGATACATAGATAGACAGACATCATTGGAGCTCCTACCTGCAATTATGCCTGAAGCCAGATGCAACTTTCCTATTGAAGCTGGAAAATTCTCTTTCTGTTTTATTTTGGCCTAAGAAATTTGTTTTGAGTTTTGTCAGTTACAGATTCAGAGTTTAGAGATAGAAACATCAAGGCTTTTTTTTCTTTAAGTGCATACATATTGTCTAAGTGCACATTATGTACTATAAAAGTATGTGTGTAATAATATTTCTAGATTTAAAAATCTATTTTTATTCAGTCTAGGAGAAGGAAATCATGTGTGCAAAATATTATTTAACATTTTCCTTTACCAATATTTTGAAAATCAAGTATCAGTCCATCAGTACACATTTAAGATTTTTCTAATCAACCCTTTACCAAGAGGAAATGTAAGCATTACTCTTTAAAAAATATAACTACCTATGTGTTCCAGAAATTCTATTCTTCAAAGTCAAATACCGCCTGCAGCATATTGATGCAGCTGTCTTGGAATACAGAGCATTTGGCTCATTCTTCTGTACATCTTTTTACGCCATTTTCTAAATGACAATGTCTATATTTGGGGGAGTAACTTTACATGTTCACAGATTGCAGAAAGTGATTTGGGATGGAGCTGGAGGCTAAATCTTTTTTTTTTAATTTTTTTTTTTAAATTTTGATAGAGAGGGGGAGAGGAAGAGAGGGAAAGAGAGAGTGGGGGAGGGGCAGAGAGAGGGAGAGAGAGAGAATCCCAAGCAGACTCCACTCCCAGGTAAAAGCCTGTTGCGGGCTCAATCTCACAACTGTGAGATCATGACCCAAGCCAGACTCAAGAGTTGGATGCTTAACTGAGCCACCTAGGTGCCCCAGGGGTTAAATTTTTTCTTACCAAGTTAATGTTACGATTTCTTATGATTTTATTTTTTTTTACAATTTCAATTAAGATATAGTTTGTTTTACTTGTGTGCTAAAGCATCACCTCTCATTTTGAGAACATTTATTTTACTTTTAGTGAAATGTATTAACTTAATATGCCTGGTGATGCATTAATACAGGCACAAAGTAATAATATTAGAACTCTAATAAGTTGATCTAGGAACAAGACATGAAGTTTCAGAATTGTAAACCCCTCTGTTTTCATTCTTATAGTATCTACAGACCGAACTTGGGGCAGACAACAGTATAAACTAGATACATACGGAATTCAGGCTGCCAATTTTGGTGGTCATTGAAAAGTATAATATATCTAGAAAACATAATTTAATCCACTTTGAAGTAATTATATTAATCATAGAATAATTACTGTTACAGAAACTAGGCATCATTTTTAGTGTGATAAAAATGACATTAAATGTACCATCTTAACTATTTTTAATTATACAGTTCAGTAATGTTAAGAATATTTACATGACTTTGCAACAAATCTCTAGAACTTCATCTTGCACAACTGAAACTCTATACTCATTGAACAACAAATCTCTATTTCCCCTCCCCCAGCCCATTTTCTACTTTCTTGTTTCTATGGTTTTGACCTTCCTATATATCTCATGAATAGATCCATACATTATTTATCATTTTGGTCTTGCTTCATTTTATTAGCATAATGTCCCTGAGGTCAATCCATATGGCAGAAACTCTTTTATGTTAAATGCTGCATAATAGCCAATGTATATATATTACACATTTTCTTTATCTATTCATCTGTTGGCACTTGGATTGTTTCCATCTCTTGGCTATTGTGAATAACACTGCCATGAACATGGGTCTGCAAAATCTCTTCTAGAAAGTAAGCATGCTTTTATTGCTCCGTATGTGGTTGACTTATCTAGTATTGATTTTTTTACAAGAAAAAAAAAAGTAAAAAGAAACCTGAACACTTGTCTACAGTTGAAAGACATATAGTGAACATGGACCAGGCATGAAGAAAGCCTGTATTTTTTCAGTCTTGCTTGAGACCATGGTGACAGCAGCCAGCAGAATTTAGAACTGCTCTACAGTTGGTCACAAGCACAGGCTTTCATCTATAGCAAAGTGGTGCCTGGTGTGGGAGATAGTGGGTGAGGGCAAGGTTAATACTTTAACTCATTTTTATCTGCTATCCCCCTGCAACTATTTATCGGACAATGTAAATAGACATGGCGTTGTTGCCACACAGATTGAGATTCAAGAGAAATCCTCTCATGTCTCCTTTCAAGCTCTATATCAACATTATTGATTGCTTAAACCCTTACTGTATATCACAGTTTCCTGCTCCATTTATTTCATATACCTTTATGGCCTCTGGTGTTGAGTTTCTTTTCATGGCTATTACATAAGTTAATATATGTATGGTTTTAATATGTCATTCCAAATCCATAATATTTGAAATAATTGCATATAGCAAAAATAGAAATGAATCTGTTTTATTACACAGACTTATTTTTGCATGTGTAAAAACGCACACCTGAGAAATCCTATCAATAATATTGTTCACTTACCCAATGAAGCAGGCAATCTTAAAATAAAGGGAAAAAAATGTGTCCTCTTTCTTAACACCTGGTTAATACAAGATATGAAGCATGTCATTTACTTTAGTGGTCATATTATCCTATGCTTTATTAATTTTAAAGCTACTTAATTGTAGAAGGTCATCAAAAGTAAGAAAAACCCTTTGCTCAACAAAATATGAAGATTGTATCTAAAGCATCTGCTTTTCCTATCCTGGTTCCATAAATTTAGAAAAAAAATCTGATTCTATTGATTACAAAAAATAAACACAAGGTGTCTATTTAACTCATCAATCATCTAATATTAAAGTGTGTCTTAGATAGTTCAGATTATATAATCCTTAAAAGAAGTAAATATACATTAGATTATTTTTATGTTTATTATATATTTAGTTTTTATGCTGCAAAAATAGTTTGAACCTCACTGCTGCAGTATCACCCGCTAGAATTTAAACACAGAAGCACAGGGACTTTTCTTTCTCCACCTCTGGTCCCACAGTGACACGAAGAGGGTCTGTCACACAGCTGGCAATGATTATTTTTTAAAATAATATATTATGAGTGCATGACCTGATATGACTCAGAATATGCTGTTATTTTTGGTATATTAGTCTGCAATTGATAGCTGATTTTATCATTTCTCAAAAGTGGTTTATTTATGAAATATATTCCAAATATATTTCCAGGTCAAATTTTCATCGGTTCATTATAGGTATATAAAAGTTTATTTTCCTTATAGCGAACAATGCTGTGATGATCTAACCTTCGTTAAATCTTTGTGCATACCCATCATCACTTCCTGAGAATAAATTCCACAAAAGATACCAGTTGAGTCAATTTATCCGTGATTTATACATACAAATCATAGTTATTGCTTCCTCGAAAAGACAATGTTTAATATTTCCTTTTATTTTACATTTTTATTTTTGTCAGCTTTATTGAGACATAGTTGACAAATAAAATTGTAAGATATTCAAAGTGTGCAATCCAGTGATTTAATATATGCATACATTGTGAAGGGTTTCTAATCATCTAGTTAAACACATCCATCACATCACATGTTTATATTTCTCTCTTTCTCTTTTGTGAGTATATTGAAGTTAAACTCTCTTAGCAAATTTCAGTTATGCAAGACAGTGTTACCAACTATAGTCACCATGTTATACATTAAATCCTCACATCTTATACATCTTATAGCTGAAAGTGTCTACTTTATTTACCAACTTCTCTCTATTTCCCCTCTTCTGTAACTCCCTGATAATTACCATTCCACTCTTTATTATTACATGTTCAGCTCTTTTAGATTCCACAAATCAGTACTATCCTACAGTATTTGTCTTTTTCTGCCTGGCTTATTTCACTTAACATAATATCCTCAATTTATATCCATGTGGTAAATGACAGGATTTCTTTTCTTTTCATGACCAAATAAGATTCATTATATATAATATATTTTTACTATATTGGAAAAATGGATATATATACATATATATGTGTGTATATATATATACATATACATATATATATACACACATATATACACACATACACACACACATATATATAATACGTGTGTGTATGTATATATGATAATATAGTGTCCACTCTAGATTACATACTTAAATTTAATATTTTCCATATCTTAAATATCTTAAATACGTAAAGGCTGCCCTTTTGTCTTCTCCTCTATAAACCAATTTTAAAGATCATCCTCACACATTTGCACACATATCTGATTAGTTACATAAATTTTGTCTGTAAAACTTCAGGTCAGATATTATGAAGAAATTAGCTTTTCAAATTCAGGTAGGGTTATGAGTAGTAGACAAAGTTAAAATCTCAACAAAATTCACAAATGTGTTGGAAACATAATTGTGGGTCCCATAAGAACAAAACATTGTCCCCAGGGCTGCTTTCTAGTCTGGTGACGTTCCATAACACTCTGTTTAGCATCTCAAAGCAATATGTATCTGTGGAAATATAGGCATTTCTGGGAGATTACTAAAATGCTAACCAGGGGATATTTCACGGATATCATCTACATCTCATTTGTAGTTTGCTGAAACAAGGACTATTCCCATCCCTTTTCTGTTAGATAACAGAAGGTCCCCTTCCTCCTACCTGAGTGTCAGTAGCAAGCTCTTTAGTTACTATTCCTAAGTCACATTTTGGAATGTGATTCCAAAATTGAGATGGTCACACAGTTACTGGCTGGTCGCTACTCTCTCTTTTCCAATCTAAATGCATTTTTTATTAAATTACAAATTCTTATTTTAAATTCTGAGTCTGAACCTTATGAAAAAAAAAAATGTATTCCCAGAGTTACCTGTGTTCAGGGTTGTTCTAGTGATTTATATTTAGAAAAAAAAAGAAGGAAGAGAAAAATCATTTAAGAGTCAGGTTGACTGGAAACTCCAGAAAAATACAATATTTTGTAGAAAGGAAATACAATGATATGTGAATGTTGTGTCCTAGGACTTCAGTAACAACGTGCCACAAACTGGATAATTTAGAAAACAGAAATGTGTTCACAGTTCTGGGAGACAGAAGTCAGAAATTAAAGTACTTGCAGGTCAGGCTCCATCTGAAGGAAGTAGAGAGGAATCTGTCCAGGCCTCTTTCCTAGTTTTGGCATGTAGATGACCATCTTCTCCCCGTTTCTCTTCATACTGTCTTTTCTCTGTGCATTTCTATTTGTGTTCAAGTACTTGCTTTTTGTATGGACAGAAGTCATATTGAATTAAGACTCACTCTAATGACCGCCCCAGGGGAACTGGAGAGGTATGTCTGTATGAAACGAAGGAAGTTGGAAAAAAAAAAAAAAAGTTAAACCCTTGAGGCGCCTGGGTGGCTAGGTCGGTTGAGTGTCCGACTTTGGTTCAGGTCATGATCTCACAGTTTGTGAGCTCAAGCCCCTCGTCAGGCTCTGTGCTGACCGCTCAGAGCCTGGATCCTGCTTCGGATTCTGTGTCTCCCTCTCTCTCTGCTCCTTCCCTGCTCACACGCTGTCTCTCTCTCTCAAAAATAAAGATTAAAAAAATTTTTTTAAGTTAAATCCTCAAAAATCTAAAACTTAACTCCATAAGGTAACAATGTAAACAGTTTATTTTTGTATTAAAAGTAATATCTGTGAGTTCAGCTTATCACGTCGGGGTCACCAATTGTGGGTTCGGCTTTGGGCTTTGTCCTGCAAAGCCAAGGGTGGCAGAAAGGATTACTTAAGACTCCGTGCAAGTCAAAAGAGGTGGGAGGGAGGCTAAGGGATGTCTCCCCGAGCTGTTCTCAAGCTCCCGTATTTATTAGGCATACATTATAATGAAAACATTGTGCAATATGTCAGTGCCTACATGCCAGTAAGAACATATAGAAAGCATGCAAAAAAACCCAAGGTGTTCCTAAGACTACAGAAGAGCAGATGCCAAAAGGAGGGTGGAGAACAAGTAAGATATTCCATAGATAACATGATCTAAGAAATTCATGAACACAGGCAGGACCCAAACCCTACAAGTACATATATATATATATATATATATATATATATATATACTGGATATTGGTCTAGATACTGGTCCACTGTTTTCAGCAGGGTCAGAAAGCAGTGCAATGCATTTCCTCGAATGTCCTTAAACCAGTACATAGCGATTTGATTTCTCACAAATCAATAGAATTTGGAAAGAAAGCTGAAAGTAGCTTTGAAGAACTAAAAGAGTTTGGTTGCAGGTAGATGAGATTAGGATAAAATTGCTGTTTTTACAATATGTTCTACAAGCCTATGGATATAAGTAATAATTTTGTATGTGAATATAATATGATAAAATAAAAACTAAACTAAAGTAATTACATACATATGCAAAGTCCTTCCTGACATATGCAAAGTCAGAACAAAAGTCACCTGCATACTTTTTGAGATATATATATATATATATATATATATATGTATATAAAATTAGTATTAGTATTTCATGCTGTTTATTGCTTATGGAAAATAAACTAGTCTGTTCTTATTTGGTTGTTGTTGCTATTTTGTTTGGTTTGGTTTTGGCTTTAGTTTCCAAGTGTCAATTGAAAATATATTTTTGTGTGTTGATCTTGTATCCTGAAGCATCTTACGTATACTTATTAGTTCCAGTACCAATTTTTGTGTATTCTTTTTGATTTTTTAATGTATGCAACCATGGATTCTATACACACAATTTAATTGTTTTGTCTTGAATTAATGTGCAAACTCCATTTCCATGTTTCATAGGGTCATTAAAAGGGGCATAAGCCACTTGTTTCTGTTGAGGAGGAAAATTTTTTCAACCTTTAAGATTCTTCTAGCTGGTCTAATAATTAACTTGACATGACACAGATTTACAAGAGAAAAAAAAAGTTTAATTACATACACATAGAGGCTCAATAATGAAATTGAGACCCTAAAGAAATAATTAAGGCATGTAGTTTTGATACTTTGTAAACAAAGAAACAATAAATCTGTGAGGGATTGACAGGAACAAAGAAAACTCGTGTTTGGGACCTTCAATTAATAAGGAACTCTAAACAGAAGTTGGGCTGAGGCAGTAAATTAGTAAAAAGTAACAAGGTTTATTTATACAGCTTTTGGCCCTATATTCCCTTTCTCTAGTGATAAGGATGTCTCTTTATTTCCTGGTACAAGAAGATAACTTTCACGTAAAAGATTTATTTCTTGCTTTCTGTCAGAGTATTCTTTTTTTGCACTGGATGTTTCTTAAGTGATTTTTATTTAAAATAATCTGTAAACCAAAGTGATACATTTTGGGCTTGCCTATTCTTGGCCTCTACATTCCTGACTTTAGGGGAAAAGATTCAGTTTTTCACGAAAGATGGCCATGTGGCTTTTCTTCGTGATTTGTTGATATGGTGAAAAACCATTGAGTGGTTATTCTATTAAGAACCACTGTTCCATTCCTTGGATACAACCCAAGGGTTGGAAGCCTCTCTAGCCTAATATTTAATACCATTTTTTTTTCCATTTCACTATTTTAAAAAACAAATTTCATCGGAATATTCATAAAACAAAGGTAGAGAAGGCAACCCAAATGCCATGTTGAATTCTGTGCTGGGCTACTAAGAGCATCCAATAAATACTGTTTAAATTTTCAAAAATTTCTTGGCAAAAACACATATCTTGGTAAAAACAGAGCGCAATGACTTCCCTAAAACTCTTTACATTAAACTTTAGAATGAAATCTTAGTTCTTCAACCTGGTGTGTATGCTCTTCTGTGGCATATTCTTTGCCTGCCTCACCAGTCAGCAGTTGGTTTTATATATTCTATGTCATCTACAAAATCATTTAAAGAACTAAACATTGGCAAACTGTTATCTTCGTGCATTCCCAGCAACTAGAATATACTCTGTATGCTCTATATTCTTTTCCAGCTTATTATTATTTTTATTTGAAAATTGAGCAATAGTATGTTATTACATGGTGAATATTATCATTTGCTTCTACTATGGGTAGCACGTCCTCCTCTGCATTTACATAGTGTTAAATATCCTACACTATGTACATAGTATTAAATATCCTGTATTGTAGATACTTTACAATTCTAGTTATCGATCTGTGCCGCTAGATTTTAAGGTTTTTGAGAGAAAAATAAAAATACTAAGGAACCTACTCTGATTCACTTTATCTTTCTCAGGATTTAGCAATGTCAGCACATGCACAGTTCTTTGAAAAAAAGTTGAGAATGAATGATTTATCATATTGATTAATCCAGGTCTGATAAAGTTCTTACTCATAAGAATTTATTCAGGAATGCATATTCTAGCTTATTTAGTTTACTGATTTAAAATATATGTATTACAGATATGTCCCCTAACACAAGGGAAACACAAGGAAAAATAAACTGCTGGTACTATACAAAAATAAAAAGCTTTTGCACAGTAAAGGAAACCATAAAACAAACAAACAAACAAAAACAGGCAACCCAGTAAATGGGAAAAAAAATGTTTGCAAATGATAAATAAGGAGTTAATGTTCAAAATATGTAAAAAAAAAAATCACACAACTTAATCCCAAAATAATCTGATTAAAAATGGGAAGTCCTCTGACTTCAGTCCAGGTCACAATCTCCCAATTCATGGGTTTGAGCCTCACATCTGGCTCTGCACTGACAGCTCAGAGCCTGGATCCTGCTTCAGATTCTTTCTCTCACTCTCTCTCTCTCTCTCTCTCTCTCTCTCTCTGCCCTCTCCTGCTTGTGATCTTTCTCTCTCTTTCAAAAATAAAAACACTTTTTTTTTTTTTTTAATTAATGGGAAGGGGACTTGAATGGACCTTTTCCCAAAGAAGAAATACAGATGTCCAACAGACACATAAAAAGATGCTAAACATCACTAACCATCAGGAAAATGCAAATCAAAACTGTAATGAGATATCACCTAAAACCTGACAGCATGGCTAAATTCAAAAGGACATAATTTAAAAATAGCTTCATAGAGAGAACAAAATTATAGTATTTATCCTATCTGATTTAAAAGTTAAAGTGAGTGCTGGCATAAGAACAGATAAATTGATAATTGGCTTCTTAAAGTATTTTATACATTCTATATAAAATCTCTTAAAAACCTGCCAATTTTCACAAAAACAAAAGGGATGTAGAGATTTGATTTATACTAAATTTACCTTAATGCGGGGCACCTGGCTGGCTTAATCAGTAAAGCATGCAACTCTTGATCTCAGGGCTGTGCATTCAAGCCCCACATTGGCTGTAAAACTTAGTTTTAATTTTTTTTTCAACGTTTATTTATTTTTGGGACAGAGAGAGACAGAGCATGAACGGGGGAGGGGCAGAGAGAGAGGGAGACACAGAATCGGAAACAGGCTCCAGGCTCCGAGCCATCAGCCCAGAGCCTGACGCAGGGCTCGAACTCCTGGACTGCGAGATCGTGACCTGGCTGAAGTCGAACGCTTAACCGACTGCGCCACCCAGGCGCCACAAAACTTAGTTTTAAAAAATAAAATAAAAATATGTCTATCTTGATGCAAGATTATGGCATTTTTCTATATGGTGTAAAAAGTGGTCCAGTGTCATTCTTTTACATGTTGCTGTCCAGTTTTTCCACTGGATACTCTTTTCTGATTTGTCAAAGATTAACAGACCATATAGTTGTGGGTTCATTTCTGGATTTTCGATTCTGTTCTATTGATCTTTGTGTCTATTTTTATGTCACTATCATACTGTTTTGATCACTACAGCTTTGTAATATAACTTGAAGTATGGAATTGTGATGCCAATAGCTTTGCTTTTCTTTTTCAAGGTTGCTTTGGCTATTTGGGGTCTTTTGTGGATCCATATGGATTTTAGGATTGCTTGTTCTAGCTCTGAAAACTGCTGTTGGTATTTTGATAGGAATTGCATGAAATGTGTACATTGCTTTAGGTAGTATAGACATTTTTACAGTATTTCTTCTACCAACCCATGAGCAAGGAGTGTCTTTCCATTTCTTTGTGTCAGCTTCAATTTCTTTCATCAATGTTTTATACTTTTTAGAATATAAGTCTTTCACCTTTTTGGTTAGGTTTATTCTTAGGTATCCTGTGGTTTTTTGATGTCATTATAAATGTGATTGATTCCTTAATTTCTTTTTCTGCTTCTTAATTATTGGTGTATAGAAATGCAACAGATTCTTATACAATGATTTTGTGTCCTGTGACTTAACTGGATTTATTTATCAGTTCTACCATTTTTTGGTGGAGTCTTTTAGGTTTTCTCTATAGAGTATCATGTAATCTGCAAAGAGTAAAAGTTTGACTATTGTTGATTTGGATGCCTTTTATTTCTTTTTGTTGTCTGATTGTTGTGCCTAGGATTTCCAATACTACGTTAAGTAACAGTGGTGAGAGTGGACATCCCTGTCTTGTTCCTGACCATAGAATAAAAGCTCTCAGTTTTTTTCCCCATTGAGCATGATATTATAGTTGTGGGTGTTTCATATATGGCCTTTATTATGTTGAGGTACTTTCCCTGTAAACATACTTTTTTGACGTTTTTTATCTGAATAGATGTTATAGTTTGTCAAATGCTTTTTCTGCATCTATTAAAATGAGCATATGTTTCTAGGGGTATTTGGGGGCTCAGTCAGCTGAACATCTGACTTAGACTCAAATCATGATCTCACAGTTTGTGGGTTCCAACCCCCATGTCAGGCTCTGTGCTGACAGCTCAGAGCCTGGAGCCTCCTTCAGATTCTGTGTCTCCCTCTCTCTGTCCCTCCCCCCACTTGCCTCTGTCTGTCTGTCTCTCTGTCTCTCAAAAAGAAACATTAAAAAATGATCATATGATTCTTAATTTTTCTTTTATTAATGTGGTATGTCATGTGAATTGATGTTCCAATATTAAACCATCCTTGTAACCTAGGAAGAAATCCACTTGATTGGGATGAATGATTTTTTTTTAATGTATTGTTGGATTTGGTTTGCTAGTATATTGCTGAGAATTTTTGAATCTGTGTTCATGACTGACATTGGTCTGTAGTTCTCTTTTTAAGTGGAGTGTTTATCTGGCTTTGGTATCATGGTAATGTTGGCCTGATAAAATGAATTTGGATGTTCTTCTTTACTTTCTAATTTTTGGGATAGAGTAAAATAGGTATTAACTCTGCTTTAAATGTTTGGTAGAATTTGCCTGTGAAGCCATGTGGTCCTGGATTTTTGTTTGGTTGGAGTTTTTTGATTACTGATTCAATTTATTTGAAGGTTATCAGTCTGTTCAAGTTTTCTATTTCTTTCTGTTTCAGTTTTATTAGTTCATATGTTTCTAGGAAATTATCCATTTCTCCCAGGCTGTCCAGTTTGTTAGCTTTCATAAAATTCTCTTATAATTTTTTGTATTTGTATGGTGTTGGTTATTATTTTTCCTCTTTCATTTGTGATTTTATTTATTTGGGTCCTTTCTCTTTTCTTTTTGATAAATCTGCTAGAGGTTAATTAATTTTATTAATTTTTTCAAAGAACTAGGTCCTGGTTTCATTGATCTGTTCTATTGTTTTGTTTTGTTTTAGTTTCTCCATTATTTATTTCTGCTCTAATCTTTATTATTTCCTCCCTTATGTTGGCTTTAGGCTTTATTTGCTGTTCTTTTTCTAGCTCTTTTAGGTGTAAGGTTAGGTTGTTTATTTGAGATTTTTCTTATTTCTTGTGGTAGACCTGTATTGCTATATCCTTCCCTCTTAGGTTCACTGTTGATATGACCCAAAGGTTTTGGGCTATTATGTTTTTATTTTCATTTGTTTCCATGTATTTTTGTGACTGTAGCACAAAGAAAACTTTTATTTGCAGCAAATAAGGAGATCATGGGGAATGGCTTCACAAACTGTGACTCCCTGAGAGAGGATGAATGGGTGCTTTTTGTTTAGGGTTAGGATAAGTATTCAGCTAGGGAAGCCTGGTTATCCTATGTAGAGGTGGGCATAAGTCACACATGCACCTTAAGAAAACATGACTGTACACATTGTATGTTATGTAAATGAAGCATAGGCTCCTCCCCGGGAAAATATTTTACTATCATAATGTGGTGAAGGTAATTATAGGTCTTTCCAGAAGTTACTTTATTGTCCATTTGCATGGGCACAAGTCAGATTTCACTCATGTACTCTGGATGGTCTGAGCCAGTAAGGGATTTTATCAGGGCAGTGGTCATAACCTGGAAGTTAATTTTGGGTTTCATTCTCGTGTTACTGATGCATGCTTCCAGTGACCCAAAGAGTTGCTGTCTCCTTTATCCAGGGTTGTAAGGAAAGGAGGAAGTGCACAAAAACCAAGCATCCAAGGTGGAGATTTAAACAGGAAAAAACAACAAACAGACCAACAACAAACTGACCAAACAACCAGGTGGGACAGAGATTTCTTTCAATCTCCCAGGCATTATCCAATAAACAGGTGGGATGGAGATTTCTTTCAATTTCCCAACAGGCAGAACAGAGATCTCTTTCAATTTCCCATACCCTAGACTAGTCCCTGTCAGATACCTCAAAGACCTGGAGGACAGAACCTCAGAAAGACCTGTTTCCATTTATTTGTTTTTTTATTTGTTTTTTGATTTCTTGGCTGAACCATTCATTGTTTAGTAGTATGTTTTTTCATGTCCATGTACCTGTGGCCTTTCTAGATTTTTTTCTTGTGGTTGACGTCTAGCTTCATAGTGTGTGGTCAGAGAAGGTGCATGGTATGCCTTCAATCATTTTGTATTTCTTGAGTTGCTGGAAGCCGAGCTATCCCAGCCTGAGTGGCAGGGCCCGGGCTGTGGACGGATTGGTGACTGCAAAGCTTCTTGTCCTCCCGCCTTTAGGTAATTTGGCCTTGAAAGTGCCTGGGGTATTGTCTGTTGGGGAATTGCCCTCGGCAGGCCCCCTGGGAAAAGAACGATTAGGGAAGAAAATGAGGTTCCACAAGAAATTGTGCAGCCTCACGTTTAGCCCTTGCCATCCCCTATGGAGACCCCTCTACTTGCAGGAAGGATAGCCTCATACCTTTGCCAGCAAAGAGAGCCTGTAAAGGAGAGACATATGGATCCGAAAGCCCCACTCCGGTCACTAAGGAGTGTATCTATGGCAGGTCACTCTGACCCCTAGGCCCACTTGGCCCCCAGGAGCCATTCCAGATGATGATTGAACCTAGTCGGTTAAGCAACAGAATGGTTCATTGGTTCCTAGGTGCATTGTCTCTCTGAGAATGTATGAGGCATGGGTTTCTAAGGCCTTTTCAGCCCCTTTCTGGCACCTTGGACCGAGGCAAACACATTGTTCTTCTGGCCTCGTGTGGTTAGGAGGTCACGTCCCTGTAACCGTTCCACTTGAGGTGTTGAGAAATGGAGGGCCTTTCACGAGAACAGGAAAGCAAATGCTTTGTAGATTATAGATAAACGCAGATGCATAATGGAATAATGTAAGAAATGAATCTATAATCAAAGGGTATGCGGGAAAGTTAGGGGAAAATCACCATGTTATTTCTTAAAGGTTGTTTATGCATGGGAACATTTTCAAAATTAGGTAATGTTAGAAAAACATAGATGACATATGTTACAAGGAAATCACTAGCATATAGAATGCCACATTTACTGCAATAAATCGGCCAGTTCAACACACTGCTGTTGTCTGTGTCCATTTTTATTTTAGTTTTTTATTTTAGCTTTTGATTTTAGTTTTTTAATTTTTATTTTGGTTTTGGTTTTGTTTTATTTTCACTTTTTCACCTACACTGTTCATCCTTCGAGAACCCCTAGACATGCTGGAGCTTGACTCCGGCGTTGAGTTCTGTTTTGTAACCTAATATGTGATCTATTCTGGGGAATGTTTCATGTGCACTTGAAAATAATGTGTATTCTGCTATTTTAGGATGGAATGATCTGACTATATCAGTTAGGTCCATCAGACCCAGTATGTCATTCAAAGCTATTGTTTCTTTTTTAATTTTCTGTTTAAATGATCTGTCCATTGATGGACAGATAATAACAAAGTCCCCTAATATTATTATATTATTACAAGTTAGGTTCTTTATGTTTCTTTTTTTAAAAAATTTTTAATGTTTATTTATTTTTGAAGGAGAAAGAGAGATACAGAGAGCATGAGTGGGGGAGGGGCAGAGTGAGAGGGAGACAGAATCTGAAGGGCTCCAGGCTCTGAGCTGTGGGCACAGAGCCCGATGAGAGGCTCGAACTCACAAGCTGTTGAGATCACTACCTGAGCCGAAGTTGGATGCTTAACCGACTGAGCCACCCAGGTGCCCCAATTTCTTTATGTTTCTTACTAATTGTTTTATATACGTGGTGTCTCCAAGTTGCGGGCATAAATATTTATAGTTTTTATATCTCCTTGTCCTTTGTCTCTTGTACAGTCTTTGATATAAATCCGGTTTGTTCAATATATGTCTTGTTACCTTCTTTTGACATTCATTTGATTGATAAATCTTTCTCCATCCTGTCACTTTTAATCTGCAGGTGACTTTTAGTTCTAAAATGAGTCTCAGTGTTCAGGTCATGATCCCACAGTTTGTGAGTTCAAGCCCCATGTCAGACTTTGCTGGCAGCGTGGAGCCTGGAGACTGCTTTGAGTTCTGTGTCTCTGTCTCTTTCTCTCTGCCCCTCCTGAGCTCATGTGTGCTCTCTCTCTCTCTCAAAATTAAACTTTTTAAAAAATAATAAAATAAAATAAATAAAATGAGTCTCTTGTAGGCACCATACAGTTGGATCTTGTTTTTTAAATTCATTCTGACACTCTATGACTTTTGATTGGAGCATTTAGTCTATTTATGTACACAGTGATTATTGATAAATATGTATTTATTACCCTTTTTTTTTTTTTACTTGTTTTGTCATTTGTTGTTTCTGGAGATTTTCTCTGATCCTTTCTTGTCTTTATCACTTTTGGTCTGTCCTTTGCATTCAAAGAATCCCTTTAACATTTCTTGCAGGGCTGGTTTAGCGGTCATGAACTCTTTTATTTTCTGTTTATCCGGGAAATTCTTTATCTCTACTTCTAACCTGAATGATTGACTTGCTGGATAGAATATTCTTAGCTGTGGATTTTTCCCATTCAACACTTTGAATATATCATGCCACTCTTTTCTGGCTTGCCAAGTTTCTGCTGAGAAATCTGTAAACCTTATGGGTTTCCTTTTAAGTTAAGAACTTCTTTTGTCTTGCTAATTTTCAGATTTTTTTTCTTTATCACTATATTTTGCATATTTAATTACAATAAGTCATAGTGTTGGACTGCTTTTATTGATGACGTTGAGAGTTCTCTGTGCCTTCTGGATGTGGATGTCTGTTTCCTTCTACAGGCTGGAGAAGTTTACAGCTATTATTACTTCAAATAAATTTTCTGCCCCCTTTTGTCTCTCTTCTTCTGGGACCTCTATAAAACAAACATTATTATGTTTGATGGAGTCACTGAGTTCTCTAAGTCTTGTGTTGCAGAATTCTTCTTTCTCTCTTTTGTTCGGCTTCATTACTTTCCATTGCTTTGTCTTCTAGGTCACTAATTTATTCATCTGTTTCTTCCTGCCTGCTGTTCATTGCATCAAGCCTGTTTCCAGTCTTGTTTGTTACACCCTTCATCTCTGATTGATTCCTTTTTGACTCTTTCATCTCTATGGTAAGGCTCTCACTAATGTCTTTTTTTTTTTTTTTTTTTTCTCAAGCCCAGTGAGTGTCCTTATGATTGTTGCTTTGAATTTTCTCTCAGGCTTGTTAGTTATATCTGTTTCACTTAGATCTCTTGTTCTTTCATTTGGGATATATATTTATGTAAGTGTCCGCCTCCTCTGTGTGTTAGAAAATCCAGTTACGTCTCCTGCTTCTGAAAGTAATGGCCTTATGAAGAAGTCATGTAGTACCCAGGGCCCCTAGTTTCAGGGAGTGTCTCCGGTCTGTGCTGCCTGCTCTCTGTTGTGTTTTGGCTGCTCTATCCCTCAGGTAAATTGGCTGCAAAGGCTCTCCTTGCCTGAGGCAAGCATGACTGAGAGGGGTAGTCCCACCAGATCACAAAGGGGTGGTGCTTGGTGTAAGCAAGTTAGGCAGTCCTTCCACTGCAGATCTCAGTGGCTTTGTTTATGCAGAGAAGAGGAAGAAAATGGCACTGGTCAGCAACTTCGTTCCTGAGGAGACATCTCTGTGAATGCTGATTCTCAGAGACACACTCCAGATAAAGTGAATAATCTCTCTGCTGTGTGTCCCAGAGGCTCTTTAGATCCTCTTTGCACACTCTCTGCCCCCAGGTTGTTTTCCTGGCTGCTCTCCAGGAGCAGCCCAAGCCCTCTGGGCTCTATCCCAGCCAAGCCTGCTGACCTTTGAATCTCCAGGCTTTAAGCCCCACTGGTTACAAGAACTCACAACATTCAGCCCCTCTTATTTTCCATGCCAATGACTTTGGGGAAATGTTCTCCTTGTGTGTTCCTCTCTGTGCTTCTCTCTCTCACCTTTCTCTGATGACACAGCTCCCTTCCCACTGCTGCGCTTGTGATCCATCTCTCCTCTAAACCACACGTCCCCATATCCTACCTTCTTTAATGTGGCCTCTTCTCTCACTTTAGTTGTGGAAGTTATTCTGTCAGTCTTCAGTTCTATTTCTGAGGTATTAAGGATTATTTGATAGTTATCTAGTTGTGTTCATGGGACAAGGTGAGCCTAGGGTCTCCCTACTCTGATACCATCTTCCTTTTCTCTTAGATAAGGCATTTTTACCAATTATGTAAGACCTATGAGGTAATGCCAGCTTACTGATTTTATTTTTTAGTGAGAGGAGACAAAATTCCCTTCCAAAATTGTTTTCAATATGAACCCTAAAGGGGTTTCACTTATTAAAATAAGTGAAAAGTGGCAGCCATTGCTGTCATGGTTGAGAACTTCATTATTGCTTCAAATGCAGCCTCAAATATCATTTTACGATTATTTTATGATTACAGAATAAAGTAAGACCTGGACAACCAAATGTAAGAAATAAGACAAATATGGATCTGATAAATCCAATAACGTCTCCATGTATATGTGGCTTAAAAAACAGATTATTTTTTGCTTATTTTTTTGTCTGATTTACTTCTCAGGACTTATCAGAGCCAGGCAGGTAGCTCACCAGTTCATTTATTTTTTTTCAGCATTCTTTACATTTAGAAAGATTCATTAAGCTCGCCATCACTTTATATTTATCTGAATTATTCATTGATTTCTGGGAGTAGGTCCTTCTCTATTACCATCATTGTTTGGTAATCCTATGTGAGCTAATTCAATTATATTATGTAAACTAGTAGTAAATCAATATATCATCCCCAGCATCAAAAACTTTTAAAAACAACTATTATTTAAATCTTAAATATGGTTATACTAATACATTTATATTTACACTGGGTTCAAAACACAAAATTTTTTTTCCAAATTTCTGAAACAATTATTTCTAACATCTGGTGAAATATTTACCTTTTTTACTATGTGTTAGAAAAACCAAACCTGTCTCGTTGTCAGACGTTGTTGAAGAAATTAGCTTGGTTCTACTAGCATAGAATTTATACGAAGGCATGACTTTCTCTTATTCATATCGACCTCACAATGTGCTATGGCAGGTAGTAGATATTCAATAATATTTGTTCAAAGGATGCACAAGTAGCCTTTTTGACTTAGCCACAGGAATATTCTGACACCATAAATGTTAATGCATCCAATTATCTCTTCACTCTGTCCTTGACTCTTTTGGCCATCTTATGATTGGTTTTTGAGTAGCCTGCCCTTCAATTTATCCTTGAATCTCAGTCCATCCTTCATCCTGAACATTATATGTTGCCCAACCTCAGTTCTATCATTTAATAAAGCTGTGATTCACTCTAAGACCCACACCTTATCCTTGAACAAAGTAATCTTTAACCTTACTGAGTACCACTAACTCTGGTAGGTAGCAGTCTTGGAATTGCAGTGACCAAATTGTTTATTTAAAATACTTTTTTTGAGAATAAGAGGACATGGGACCAGAAGTTATAGTATGTGATTTTTCTTCCAAAGTCTGGTACAAAGTAGTTGTGACATTTTAATTAGACCCCTAATACATTTCATTTATATAATTCAAAGGTAATGCCAATCCTGCCTGAATGTAATTTCATTATGAAATGTGTGACAAACCTGGATAAGGAGTAAGGTGCAATGTAAATTTAAGAAATTTAAAAAATCTCCCCTTCATAGTAAACAATTATGGTAAGGTTGGAGGACAAATGTTTAATATACTCACTTTCTTTCATACCACCAAGTGGAATTTAAAGCTAAGAGCATAGTGTTGTTTACATTAGCACCCTAACATATGAAACACTATATATATGAACTATGTGAGGAAAACTATAACATTTTGATGAACAAAATCAAATAACTAAATACATGGAAAAGTATTCTATGTTCATGAGTAGGCAGACTCAATGTTGTCAAGATGTCAGTGCTTCCCAATTTGATCTACGTAACCCCAGTCAAAATACAACAACTTATCTTGTGAATATTGAAAAATGGATTCAAAGATTATATGGAGAGGCAAAAGACCCAAAATAGCCAACACAATATGGAAAGAGAAGAACCAAGTTGGAAGACCAATGCCCCCACAACTTCAAGGCTTACTTTAAAGCTAAGAGCCCGACGCAGGGCTCAAACTCATGGACTGTGAGATCATGACCTGAGTCGAAGTCGGCCACTTAACCGACTGAACCACCCAGGCTCCACAATTTTTTTTTTTTAACTCTCTGCCTCAGTGATAAGGTTTTCTACTCTTGTTTTTTTTTTTTTTTTCTTTTTTTCCTTTTTTTTTTTTTCTGTAAAATCTACCTAAATACAGAGGGGGGAGAGACATTAAACATAAACAATACAATTCTCTGAGCATAGATAAGCAAATAAAATAATAAATGAAAATCGATGGGAAGCATATATAAACTTAGCCTCAGAAACCCAAAGGGAATTTTTTAAGTAAATTGGAATATTTTCTAGTCTTGATTTTCAATACTGAGAAAGCTCTCTATAATTTTAATTGATTATTTTTGCCATTATTTTTTATTCAATTAAAAAATGTGTGCCACAAAGTATCCTTTTTGTTGAGGATAGTGGCGAGGAGGAGTGTGATGGTGAGAATTCCACTAATACATTGTTTCTGGAATAAGAATTGCTTAATTAGCTTTGTAGAACCCACCCAAAGCCCCAAGACCATCAGGACAGCAGGAAATGCAATAATAATGATAATATGCCCATGGTCAGTTAGGACTTGCATTTTTATGATGATGAATACAAATAAAATCCAGAGCACTCCAGTAAGTGATTTGGCCAGATCTTCTCCATTTTAATTGCCTATAAATGATTTCCTATTTGAACAAACACCATTGGATATATGTGCAGCTACTTTTTAGACATAAATATCACATGTTCTGAATAGTATAAAATTGCTGGTATATTTCACTGCCAGCTGTATTTTCTCTCTCTGCCAATTTTAGTAATAAAATCAATTGAAATTACTGCTTTGTTAACTTGGCTTCTATAATATGCTTGCTGGTTCAATATAACAAGTGTCAATTTGTCTACTCAGGTATTCACACATGTTTTGTTTTTTACTTAATTTTCAGTGAAAGAAAACCCCATAAACTCCTAGGTTAGTAAGACCCACTATTCATCAGCCAGCAAATAAAATATGTAGCAAAATTTCATCATGGAGAATAGGAAGGCTCAAGATTTTAGAGAAAAATTTGCTGAGTACAAACTAGAAATATTTACATTTAAACATTTCAAACACTTTTTTTTTATTATGAAGGATGAAAGCTTATACTTTCGAAGAAACTCTAACTTAATTCTTGCAGAAATGCTAATAGCATATATATTTCTTTCCATTGTACTAATGTACAATTGCCTAAACATTCTTGGGGTAGATTCACATGCAGCAAGATACCTTGAATAATGTTTCACATCATATGGGATCATTTTGCAAATGTGAATTGGATGATATTTATTTGAACTAGATTTCCATATATTTTGTGATTTTTTTTTTTGAGGCGAAATGCTCCATTTCTAATTGGATTTAGATCACCAGATATATTTTTATACTGGATAAAATGTTTCTTGTTCTTATTTGAGGAGACTTTGCCAATTTGTTTCATTTTCTCATTTTCTTCTCTTTGAGTATGTGTGTTTGTGTCTGTGGGTGTTTCTTTTATCTTTGTGCTGTGTTTATTATTCACAACACATTAATTAGACATGGTGAGAAGTGTCAGATACAAGTATGAGCTTCTTTGTATGAGGCTGTGGACAGGAATCAGCGGCCTCGCCATTCAGGGTGGCCTGGCTCATTCTCAGAGGGTCCCCATTTGGCCACTCTATTTTTTAATTAGGTCTCTTCTGCTATTCTTTATATCTCAAAACCATTTTTCTTCTGTTTTGTTTTTCTCTAAAAGTGAAACCTTATATATTTTTACACTAGTTATCATTAATTATCTGATCGTATTAGTTCTTTCTTTTTTTTTTTTTTTTAACGTTTACTGATAATTGAGAGAGAGACAGAGCGCGAGCAGGGGGAGGGCAGAGAGAGAGGGAGCCACAGAATCTGAGGCAGGCCCCAGGCTCCAGCACAGAACCTGATGCAGGGCTCGAACCCACAAACTGTGAGAAGATCATGACCTGAGCCGAAGTGGGATGCTTAACCAACTGAGCCATCTAGGTGCCCCGATTATTTGATAGTATTAGAATATAATCACTAAATTTTGTGTATAAATCCCTAAGGAGTTTTTATACCTATAACTGTCTCCATTGTACTCTTGAGATCTCTTTGAAAGGAACTTAAAATTGTCAATTGATAATAGCCTGGTTTTAAACTTTCTGTCTCAGGTAAACTCAGTGTCCTGCACATAAGAGCAAAGTCCTTAGGGCTTTGCTTCCTTTCCCTTGACAAATGGTACATTCCCTGGGAGCTGGTCTGCTAGTTTTCTAAGCATGGCGGTATATGCAGTTGGTTGCCCCGCCTGTTTATTTTCCCGGGGAGTCCTTCAGCAGTTGGAGATGGTAGTCTCCATGGCGTGGCCATAATTAGAATGCTTAACTGTACAGGCTTGTGTGAGAGAGCAAAATGAGGTAGTCTGGCCCTTGCCTACAGTGTCAAGGATAAGACCGGTTGTAGACTCCGCAAGTGGCCGCATGTAGCCACAGCAGTAAAATGTCTTTGCGGTTCTTCCCTTCCCTTCTGTCATTATTGACTGTTTGGTGAAGTGTTACTACAGTGATAGATTCACATGTAAAATCTTATGTACTTTCCTCATGCAAACACACAGTTTGGTTTCTCTGTTAGGGTAATGTATTATTAAGAAATAAGGTTTGCCCCAGGTGGTAGTTTATTATTGAGGAAAATGGCAGCAACCTAAGGGAAGATAGCTATCAAAAAGGTCTAGGTCAACTTGATTTAATAAAGAATAAAACTGGAAGACTGGATAAGGGTGAATTTGTAGGAATACATTAATCATCTGGGGATTCCTAGAAAAGCAGAAAAAGAAATAAGAGTGCTGGAGCTTTAAGATAGATTTTCTGATATAAAAATTCAGGAGAATCTGAACTTTGCTGCTGCTGCTGTTGTTTTTCTTTTTTTTTTTTTTTCAATAAGGACAAAAAAAGAATGCAAAGTTTATGGCTGATGAAAGCTTGTAGAAAATTAATATTACTCAGAATGTCTGGGTATTTATCCTCTCAAACTTACCATCCTTGATTTTTATGCTGAGATACAGATTTAGACTGATTTTTTCCTTTTCAAACATTTTTGTGTGGGAAAAGTGGAATAATGAGGTGGGACTGAATGATATCAGAGATTTGCTCATTCAGTATTTTTACATGTATTTTTTTCCTTGTGGTAAAGCATATATAACATAGAAATGCCATTGGTACTGTTTCCAAATGTACAGTTCGTCAGTATTAAATATATTCGTATCATTGTGCAAATATAACCACATGCGTCTTTAGAATTTTTTATCTTCCCAAATTGAAACTCCATACCTATTAAACAATAATCCCTATTCCTCCCTCCTCTTGGCCCCTGGCACCCACCATTCTATCTCTATGAATTTGACTACCTTGTGTACTTCAGATAAATGGAATCCTACGGGATTTATCCTTCTGTGACTGGCTGATCTCACTCAGCATAATGTTCACAATGTCCATGCACTTTTTAGTGCATGCCAGAATTTCCTTTCTTTCTAAGGCTGAATCATATTACATTGTGCACACCACATTTTGTTCATCCCTTTACCTATCAATGGACTTGGATTATTTCCACCTTTTGGCTATTGTGAATAATGCTGCTATAAACATGGATATATGAACACCTGTTGGAGTTTCTTCTTTTAATACTTTTGGGTATATATCAAAAAGTGGAATTGCTGGATCATCTGGTAATTCTATTTTTAATTTTTTTCAAAAACTACCAATATTTTTCCTAGTGATTGTGCCATTTTACATTTCCACCAGCAATGCACACGGGTCCCAATGTCTCCATCTCCTTACCCACACTTGTTATTTTCTGTTTTTTTCTGTCTTTGTTTGCTTGCTTGTTTTATAATGGCAACCCTAATGGATGCGAAGCGGTGTCTCATTGGGAATTTTATTTTCATTTCCCTAGCGATTAGTGATGATGAGTATCTTTTCATGCACTCATTCATTTGTGTATGGTTGGAGAAGTATTTATGCAGTTGTTTGCCTACTTTTTAATTATGTTGTTTGCTTTCATATTGTTGCTTTGTAGGAGTTCCCTATGTTTGGTATAGTAACCCCTTAACAAATACATGATTTTCAAATATTTTCTCCCACTTTGTGCATTGCCTTTTCACTAAGGGATGGTATCTACTGAGGCACAAAAGTTTTACATTTTAACTGGTCCAATTTATCTATTTTTCTGGTAAAGTTTGTGCTTTTCGTGTCATATCTAAGAAATCATTGCCAATTTCAATGTCATGAAGCTTTCCAGCCAGGTTTTCTTCCATGAATTTTATAGTGTTAGGTCTTACATTTGAGTTGGATCTGTTTTAACTTATTTTTTAGTTAAATATATTCTTATATATGGTGTAAGGATCCCACTTCATTTTTTGTATATGGATACCCAGTTTTCCCAAAATGATTTGTTGAAAAGATTATCCTTTTCTCTACATATATTTATAATGAATTTAAAATGGATATTACAAGAAATGATAGTACTATGCTATTGTCATTTGAAATGATTTCTAATATGTGGTATATTTTTAATAAGAAAGATGTTTGCAGATAATAAGAATAAATTTATGTTTGAGAAGAATTTTGCTATTTCAATAACAAAATTCATTTGAGTTATTTTTATACTGTATCCTATTCTTAAGCCTACTTTATAGTGAACTATTCAACATGTGCATTACCTTAACTCTTAAATCTAAAAATCTGAAAACAATAAAATAACATCTAAACTTCTAGAAGTATATAAGAATGTACTCTGGAAACAACAAAAACTGTGTGTTTGTGCGTGTAAAATTTTAGGGCCCTACAGATAGAGGATTTTTTCTCTTTCTTTGTAGACTATAAAATTAGTACTTTCTTTCGCTTTTTGTATATGAAAATTCTGATCAGAGAGAACATTATTCGTACCAAACAAAATAGATACAAATTTTTTATAAGTATAATACAATAAATATCTTACAACTCAAATGGAACACAAGAATTGAAAATAGCAAGTTAATATTTCCACTTTGAGGTTATTATGATAATATATATTAATTTGCACATACTATAGTTATAATTTGAATGATTGCATAAAATCAAAGACATAAATATTTGTGTTACTCTGTATATTTTGGAAGTATTATTATTTTTTTGCTAAGTGGTTTATTCACACTTAAGATTTAAAGATTTGCCATTGTTAACTTTTAAATGTTATTTAAAATTGTATTAAAGCATAAATTTGAAAGATTAAGGACTTTTTTCTCATATCTCTACTACTTAAAACATTTTTAAAAATTTTTTTTTTAATTAATTTTTTTTTGGGGGGGGAGGTGGGTGGAGAGAAGGAGACAGAGGATCCTCCATGCTGTGAGCACAGAGCTGATGCGGGGCTCGAACCTATGATCCATGAGATCATAACCGGGGCCAAAATCAAAAGTCAGTCTCTTAACCAACTGAGCCACCCAGACACCCCTCATATCTCTATTACTTTTAAATTGCACTATGATAACGCATCACGTCATTACTTAATGTCTTTCTTCAATAGCTTTTCTGCTGCTTTGGATCTAGTCACAGAGTAGCTAGATTAGACTAACCCACTTACCTGGAAGCAAGCAAAAATTCTAGAAAAAATAATTAAAATGGAACACTTTGAAGGCTCTGGAGAATTACTATGTAAAAAAGTACTGTGTGAAAAACTGTAGTAAAAAATAAACCTATAGCTTACCTCAGGGATCTATGGTTGGCTCAACATTTGGAAATCAATCCCTGTAAGTAGACTACAGCCACTCGGATACCACAGCTTAAAGTCATGGAATAGGACCATGGTTCCATTTGTTAGTTTTTGGAACTGAGGCCATGATTAAAAGGGACAATCAGGGGCATTCGTATTGCCCCTGGAGGTGAAATTCTTGGACCAGTACAAGATGGACCAGAGAAAACATTTGCCAAGATTGTTTTAATTAATCACAGATGAAAGAGCTTTAGAGCCAAACAGATACCATAGTAATTCTAACCTGACAATAATGGTGACTGGTGTTGCAGATGCGTCATTTCCAAGACCCTCTCTCTGGGCAGGGGTCTGGGAAGCCAGGTTCAGAGGAGTATTGTTGCAAAGCTGAAACTTAAAGGAATTGATAAAAGGGCATCACCAAGATTGGAGTCTGCAGCTTTATTTGAGTCAACACAGGGAACTTCACTATTGTGTTAGACTAAATGAGAAAACAACCACGGTAGTATCTTACTCCCTCGTTACTTGCCAAAAATGTTGGTCATGTGCTTTATTCCCGGTTGGCTAAAAATTTTTAGCATGATTTTGCATTCCATTTTCTTTACCAGGTGATCTCTGAATATTTTTTTTGGTAAATTTTTACCATGCTTTGTAAAATTTTAGGAAATGACTAGTAGATTTATTAATCATTCCCTGATAAGAATTTCTGAAAAAATTAAGCTAAGTACAGAATATGAAAGTGAAGGTACAGTTTCACTTCTCCAACACATGGATTAGCTAAGACTGTGTTTTAATTGATGGAATACTGAGAAAGTTTAATTGGCAGAAAGAGAATCTCAGATGGGGTTGTTGATTACACCATCCTAGTCAGTAACAATTAACTTAATTGGACAATAAAATTATCTGGCGAATGAAATGTCATTTGTTTGTTTGTTTGTTTGTTTTGCCACTCTTGAAGTGTGGACAAAGGCTCTCATTTACTTACCTGAGTAAGCTATGTGGTGCTATAATAATGTAGAGCTGTCTGATATAAATTTAGTTTGTTTTGACCTTACCAAAGCACATCCTCTATTTTTTCTTCTGCTATTATAAATCACGATGCAATCAACGGGCATAAATAAAAAAGGTTAAGCAGAGTTCGGTCTGATTTTGAAATCTTTTTCTTTTTTTTTTTTTTTCTAATCTATATCTAGACTTTCTATTTTCATCTCTGTAATAGCAGACACACAGCAAAGGAAGTAGGAATCATTTCAGCTACAGGATAATGTGGAGGAAGTCCAGAAGGAAATCTTAATTAAATAGTTTACATTGTAAAATGCTTCATCAAAATTTAGTGTTGTAATTCTGGAGGCTACATTTTTGTCCCAGATGGTGACTGTCACTGTTTATTCTCTTGAGTCTGATTATAACCCACCTGCGTAGCACAGTCTGTTTTACGGAACAAATGTCCATCTGTAGAATTAGCGCACTCTCTCTAGTCTTTTGACTTAAGTTTCTAAAGAGTTACTATGTTCCAAGCACATCGTCCTTTAATCAACCCACGAGTGTTGTTTATTATGTTGATTATGTTGTTTATTATGTTTATTATATTACAGGTGAGAAAACTAAGGCTTAGACAAAATTGCTTAGGAGAATTATATTTAATAACCAGATGAGTGGCACAATGGACTTGTATCAAGGTCTATTTCACATCAAAATGTGAGCCACTATGCCACACTGCCCCTTATGAATGGTTGTTAAATGCAGACGCATTTTTATGAATAAAATAAAGAAGCATTATTGAATTTCACCTTAAAAATCCACATAGAGAAAAATATAGGCTATTTGTCCCAACCTCTATTCCTATAGATATTACAAACTTTCCGGTGCTGTCAGTGTCCACTCCCCAGACATTGGAGAGACTTTTCAGTGATTTTTTTTTTCTTCCCAAATTATTCAAGAAAAGATCTTGAACTTTTAGATACTCAGCAGCTAATATTTCTGGAATCTTCCATTTTTTTTACTAGATTGCCCATTTACAGTGCTTTCCAGAGTCTCTCTAAAGATGTTATGTTGTCCTAAAAATAGGACATCTATAGAATAGTTTATTTCATGTTAAAGGCTAATATTGATAAGACTGTTGTTTAAGTCAAATTATCCAAAGAACACAGGAAGCTGATATTTTGGTGAATTAGATCTTAAAATCTACCTTTTAGATAAAAACAGAAAAGATAGGGGTGCCTGAGAAGCTCAGTTGGTTCAGCTCCCGCTTTGGCTCAGGTCATGATTTCACGGTTCATGGGTTCGAGCCCCGTGTCGGGCTCTGTGCTGACAGCTCAGAGACTGGAGCCTGCTTCGGATTCTGTGTCTCCCTCTCTTTCTGCCCCTCCCCCACTCACACACACACACACTCTCTCTCAAAAATGAATAAACATTAAAGAAAACAGAAAAGGTAAATTGAATCAATTCCCTACATCTAGATCATGAACAATTATGGATGAAGGGAAAACAAAAAAAGTCACTTTGTAGAATGTCAAAATATAAGATAGAGAATTATAAGACATTTAATGATTCACCTGAAACCTCTTCTAGCCCATGAAGAACATTCTAAAATAAATTGGATGAACTATTGACAATAATTTTATTAACAATTTTAGATAGTACAAATTGAAACCCAACATATAATATATTAATTACATACTTTATTCTAACTTAGAAATTTGTACTTGTTGGACATGGATGAATTGCTTCAACCAGCTTGGATATTTGAACACAAAAGGAACAGGTGAACAAACATTTTAAGCTTAGAAACTAATTCACTCTTGATATTTCAAAAAAGTAACTGATCGCTCTTCTGCTGTTAAATTATGTTAGTTACTAGATAATACCTCTGGAAGCCAAAATTTGATTTTGAAATAAAACACACGCATGTGATATGTGATCAATGATCCTAGATAATGGAAACTTGGCAATAATCTTGGGAAGGGGAGATGTTAGTGAGGGAAGAGATTGTGTATCAATAATTACGAATGGATACCAATATTTGGCAGTTTTTACTCAACAGAATAAATAGTGAGAGATAATTTACTACTGATAGTTAAAAATGGCATTAGTCATTTTTTTAAAAAAAAAAAGAGTTATAAAGCATCAGAAGACTTGTTTTCTAATCAATATTTAATGGAGACATTCTGTATTTTAGTTCGTCTATACGGAAATCACAAAGTGAAATTAGAGTTAAGATCAAATTAAAGCACTGATTGTATAGTTTACTAATTTAGTTGAGAACATGCTAAATATATAGGAAGTCTCAGGGGTCTGCATTTGCTATAATATATGAAAGGGAAAAAAAACACAGTAACTGTTGGAGATAATTAACTAAACCTATGACTCCCCTGATTTTTCTCCTCTTCCTAAAACAGGCATCATAGATCACAGACTTTGAACTTTTTTAGATATAGTCAAATTCCCCACCAAATTCCCCACCAAAAAAAGTTTAACACACTGGCACGCCTGGGTAGGTTAGTCGGTAAAGTGTCCAACTTCGGCTCAGGTCATGATCTCACAGTTCATGGGTTCAAGCCTCGTGTTGGTCTCTGTGCCGACAGTTCAGAGCATCGAGCCTGTTTGGATTCTGTGTCTCCCTCTCTGCCCCTCCCCTGTTCACACTCCATCACCCTCTCTCTCTCAAAAATAAATAAACATTAAAAAATTAAAAACAAAAAGAAAGCTTAACACATTTCCAATACCGCCAAGACTGTGTAAGTGTTCGTTTTCCTCCATGACCTCACCGACACTTGATACAACTAAATTTGTGTCAATATAATAAATAAAATATGATATTATTAATTTATTTTAATTCATGTTGCTTTTATTGTTTGGGGGTATAGGAGCATATGAAACATTTATTGACCAATTATTTCTTTTCTTCTGGGAACTGTATATTCATATCCTCAGCAAATTTCATACTGGTCATATGCGTTTAAAATTTTCCGTCTATGTTCATGTTTTCTTAGATTTAGCACTGTGTTAAATAAGAAGAAGGTGAAACACACAAACTATCAATACCAGATATGGGTTTGGTTAGGTGTGAAATCAAATTAATGTCCTATAGTCATTGAATATTTGTTTAGAGACAAAACTTGAATAGCTTAAATATAAGATGGGCGAGTTCCTTGAAAATAGAACCCAAACTGAAACAGGATGAAATAGAAAATCTAAATAGCCTTTGTGACATACAGATGCTTTGCACACACTGTTTTTTTTTTTCTTTTTCTTTAAGAATTGACTTTTTTGCAGCTGTAGCTGCTAAGAGTGCTGTCATCAGACAACCTTAATCTGTCAGCCTTCTAATAGTTGTTTCAGCTTCAGGGTCATCCTTCTCAAGGCTGAGCCCTTGTTCAGAGACCTTCACCCAGTGTTTAATTACTGGGGATGGAAGGCAGTGTGTAGAGCCCCTGCCACTTTGGCCTAATGTAGAAAAACTGTAATTACCTATTGTAATTCCAGAACTTTCTGTGTTTAAGCTAAGGTTGAGGTCAGGTCCTGGCTTCTTCTCTACACAAACTTTTTTTTTTTTTTTTCTGTTCCCTACCACAGGGATTGCTACCAAGGGCCCTCATAAATGAACACCCTGCCCAGTAAGTCTATCTAAGAGTCAGCTTTCCAGAGAACTCAATATTTAACACCCTTCTATGTATAGAGGAAAATGAATTTATTACTTTTTAAAACCTTCCAATAATGAAAATTTCAGGGTCAGATGGTTTTACTTGTAAGTTCTCTCAATTAAAAAAGAAATAGCACCAATCTGATGTAAACTCTTCAAAAAATAGAGATAGAAAATACTTCCTAACTTGTTTTATGAGGCCACCATAACCATACCAACAAAAGCTGACAAAATTATAAAATTAAAAAAAATGAACATTAGAATATTAAAGACTAATATCCTTGTTGAAAATAGATTTCTTAATCAAGTATAACCAAATAAAATGCATCAATATAGACATGATAATATATTATAACCAGTGATGTTTAAATCAATAATGTGAGATTGATGTATCATTTGAAAATCAATTAATTAAATTAATTGTTTTCTCTTAAACTTAAAAAGAGGCAGGTGGAGGGACGGGGTGGGGGGGGGGGGGGCAGGGAGAGAATCCCAAGCAGGCTTCATGCTGTCAGGGTGGAGCCCGATGCTGGGCTCGAATTCATGAACCATGAGATCATGACCTGAGCCAAAAATCAAGAGTTGGACACTTACCCAACTGAGCCACCCAGGTGCCCCTAAAATTCACTGTATTAATAAATGAAAAGAAAATATGATCATCAAAATAGATGCTTATAAACTTTTCAAAAAATTCAACAACCGTGAAGAACTTCTATTCCAATTTTGAGAGGTTTTATAGCACGATGACTTTGAAAACTGTGTGTGTAGTGACATAAACAATTAGAAGAATGAGAGACTAGATAGCCCAAATATAGGCTCACACTGCCGCAGTTGTTTGTTTGTTTAATATTTTAATGGATCAAAAACAACTCTATGAGCAAAGTATTTTCAGTTAATGGTGCTGGAAAAACTGAATATATATATGGACAAAAATAAAACATGCTATATGTCTCATACCATACACACTCACACACACACACACACACACACACAAACCAATTTGAGATACATTAACCTAAATTATAAAAGTTGAAACTAGGGACACCTGGGTGGCTCATTCTGTTAAGCGTCAAACTTTGGCTCAAGTCATGATCTTGTGGTTTGTGAGTTTGCTTCAAGTCGGGCTCTGTGCTGACAGCTCAGAGCCTAGAACCTGCTTCAGTTTCTGTGTCTCCCTCTCTTTCTCTGCCCCTTTTCAGCTCGTGCTCTGTCTCAGTCTCTGTCTCTGTCTCTGTCTCTGTCTCTGTCTCTCTCTCTCAAAAAATAAACATTAAAAAATGTTTTTAAGTTAAAACCATAAGGCTTCTAGAAAAAAAAATAAATGCCTTGGTGGGGTGCCTGGGTGGCTCGGTCGGTTAAGCGTCCGACTTCGGCTCAGGTCATGATCTCGGTTCCTGAGTTTGAGCCCCGCGTCGGGCTCTGTGCTGACAGCTCGGAGCCTGGAGCCTGTTTCAGATTCTGTGTCTCCCTCTCTCTCTCTGCCCCTCCCCTGCTCATGCTCTGTCTCTCTCTGTCTCAAAAATAAATAAACATTAAAAAAAATAACAATAAAAAAATAAATAAATAAATGCCTTGGTGACATGAGAGTAAGCAACACTCTCTTAAATTTAAATACATTTTGGAAAGCAATAACCATACAATTTTAAAATGATTAATTACATTTAATCAAAATTTCTAAATGATGTTTACTAAGATATAATATTAATAAAACTAATAAAGATACCACCAATAAGAGGAAATGTATCTACCAAAGGAATTGTATCTGGGATGTCAAAAGAACTTGCAACTTGATAATAAAAAGATACACTGTGAGGTAGTAGCGTCGCAAAGGAAGTGACCAAAAACCTCACTGAAGAAGTTAATTACATAATTGCCAAAAAGCACATGCAAATGTGCACAATATCATGTCTCTTCAGTGACCTGCAAATGACAGCTACAATGAAATGCTATTCCACACACACTAGAACAACTTGTATTAAAAAGTTGCAATAGCAAATGTTGACAAGTATGTGGAACAGTGGGGCTGATGAAAATATCGATGTACCTGCTGCCTGAGAGAGTGGTCAGTAGCCACACATGATAGCTCAGCTCTTGCAACATGTCCAGTATGATTGCAGAACTAAACTTAACGTTATTTAATCAATCCATTTAAATTTAGATAGCCACATGTCGATATGGGGGCAAACTAGAATTCTTACGCACTTTACAAGGATGAGAAATTATACAATCACCGTGGTCAATTCCTGATGGGCTCTTATAAAACACTCCTAGATATTTCTAAAGCTTTAACATAAATGTAACTTTGCAGGATGACCAAAAAGACTGGAGCACCAGTACTTGTAACAACGTTATATGTGATAACCCAAACTGGAAAGAATCCAAATGCCTACCGAATAGTAACTCTAAAGGACTTTGGTATATTCGTACAGTGGAATACTACCAATCAAGTACAAGGTACGAGGAAAACATAGACAAATATCAAAACTGTGGTGCTAAGTAACAGCTTATAGGACATTTTATATTTTATATGATTCCATTTAAATGTATCTCTAGAATGGACAAAATTAATATGGTTGAAATCATCTAAACACCTTGTCTTCGGGAGTTAAAGGCAGGAATTTACCAAAAAGGGGTGGGAGGGAAATTTGAGGCCAGGTCTCTGTATCTTCCGAGATATTGGTGTTGTGTAAGCATTTGCATTTTTTCAGAACTCTTCAAAGTATACATTTAAGATTTAAATATTTCATTGTATGAAATTGAAGGAATCTTAAATATACGACACTAGGTAATAATGTATGTGTGGAGACCTATTTTGGCAGAAGTTTACTGTCACCTGTAGTTTATTTTTTATTCCTTTTTGAAGTACAATTGACATACAATTTTATATTAGCTTCAGGTACATACAACATATTGATTTGACACTTCTATACATTACTCAGCGGTCACCACAGTAAGTGTAGTCACTATCTATCATCACACATTATTACAATATTGTTGACTATGTATCCTATGGGACACATAACCACAATTAGATTCTATAATTAGTATTTATTATACTTGTTTTATCATAATACATATCTATCCCATTATTCATATAAATCCAACTTTATATGCTCTTATAGTAAACCTGTAAGTTTATGGGTATTCAGTATAAATTCTTTCCATTTTTGTGAATTTTTATAATGAAATTCAGCTTAAAAAATTAAGCCTCTATATATGTATACATATGCAATACATTTTTCTCACAATTATTTTCTGATAACTTTACATTTCTTATCACCCAAAACCAAAAGGGTCTTCTAATCAGTAAAATAATTTTTGAATTAATTTTTTCCAAGGACTATCCCACCAAATAATCACTTGAGGATATCAAGACAGACTGTGATGCCTTTTCTCAAACTTTAGTTGCATCTGTGGCAAAAAAAAAAAAAAAATACAGTATGTCAAGGGAGTAGGAATTCTGGTAGATGTTTGACTACCCAAATATTTCAATTTATAAAATATAAAATTATGTATCATCAGAAAATGCAGGCAAATAATACAAACACTTTTCAAGAAGGACACTTTAAGAGGATAGACACTAGATTTTTCTTGCTTGAAAGTTGTAGATTCAAAGCATCATTGGTGGAATTATTCTAAGAAATAAAAAGAAAATTTTAGATTGGCTAATTCATAATAAACCTCCTTATGATAAAATAATGTATTGGAAAAATAAGGTGTGTTTATAATGTACATTATCTGGGAATACTCTACTTAATAGATAATATAAAGACATTGAGAGATATTTAAATAAAAAGCAAATAGATAAAAACTCAGACCTCATTAAGAAAAAAAATGATTGCTTGAACCAAATTCACTTTATTCAAACAACTAAATGACCACTGCCAATGGATGTTTTAACAGCTTTGGTAATGGAGTGACTTTTATACAATACATAACTATACTATATCATGTTAAGTGGGTTAGTATATCCTTCTGCAATCGAATCAAAGCACCATAATTCAGATACAGCATTTTTAATTTGTGAAGGATCTCAGAATCCCTAGGATAAAACATTGCTGTGTCATATTTTCAAAGCTCTCTAACTATCCATTTGTGTAGCCAGAGTTTAAAAACTAAAAGCTTTTATCTTTTTTTTTTCTCCTTATGGTGAAATCATTGGGTCATGGTGCACGATATAATGCAAGACATTTCCAAGCACAATAGGTTTAGACAGTAAATGTAAGAATCCTATTATACTAATTCTGCACAAAGCATGAATTATTAATGGTGCATCTCTAATTACAATGATTGAACATATATAAATATAAAGTGGACTCTCTGTGGGAAAGATACTTTCTAGACAAGAATAAACATAAATACAAATTGAAAGTTCCATTGGATATTAATAACACAGAAACTTTGATGTATAACTGTATTTATAGGCAGACCATGATTTTCGTCGCTAAGAATTCCTGGAAACTACATCATGAATTGAAGATAAAATATTCATCATTTGTGTATGCATTTTAGAGCCACTATGTAGTATAACTTTGTAAAAGGGATACCAAACGTTTCATTATTCTGGGAGAAACTCCGCTGGCAAAACTAAAGGTAATCAATGGAAAACCATTAGACTAGGAAGAAGAGCACTTCTGGAGAGCCAGTTATAAAATAATAAATGGTTCTAAAGTAACAGAAAGAGACTTCGTGTTCTTCTTCCCTGAAAATTACCTCCAAACAAAATGAATAAGAAATAGAAATTTAAATTAAATCATCTATAATCCTAAATTATAAATATTATCAGATATAGGTTATATGAAGTATGGATGTGGGAAGACACGAAGAATGAACACTGTGGACCACTGAATTCAAAGAGAATTGGCACATCAGTTTTTTCAAAAGAGTCAAACCAAGAAACAGACTCTTAATCTAGAGAACAAATTGAAGGTTTCCAGAGGGGAGGTGTGGGGGTGGGGATGGGTGAACTAGGTGATGGGGATTGAGGAGGGCACTTGTGATGAGTACTTGTATGGATGTATTGAATCACTAAATAGTACACCTGAAACTAATAATACACCATATGTTAACTAACTGGAATTTAAATAAAAACAAAAAATAAAAAGAAATTTAAAAATAAAGAAATAAATTTAAAAATTTTTAAATAGTTGGGGCTTCTGGGTGGCTTAGTTGGTTAAGTGACCAACTCTTGATTTGGCTCAGGTCATGATTGCATTCTCGTCAGATTGAACCCATGTCAGGGTCACTCCTGGGCATGGAGATGGCTTAAGATTCTCTCTGTCCCTGTCCCTCTGTCCTTCCCTGACTTGCATGTGCCCTCTCATGTCTCTCTCTCAAAAAAAAAAAAAAAAAAAAAATTAGGTGATGTAATCTAAGAAATAAATCCAACGATTTATTTTGGATACAATAAGGACAGCAGCTGTGGCTGGTGATAGGACCTCTCCGAACGTCACTTGGCATCATGGAATGACATGCTAAAGAAACAAAGGTGAGAATATCATAAAAAAATAAGTCAGATAAAGAATACTCAACCATCTCCCTCCCACATAAAGTTGCAACTATGCTGAACATAGACTTCTGCACAACATTTTTCTCTAAGAGACATTGAAACTGTGCCTATAATATCTTCAGGGTCTAGGATACAATAAACTGCATATATGACATTTACCTGTAAAGACAATATTTTCAAATTAATGAAAATTCTTCCCAAAAATTGTTTCCAGACACATGAGAAATAAATGAGCAAACAACAGTAGTATATGAAAACAATGATTAAAAAGTTGGCAAGAGTATGTTTGGTGGCCAACAAAACTATTTAAATAAGGGACTCTGGGGGCGCCTGGGTGGTGCAGTCGGTTAAGCGTCCGACTTCAGCCAGGTCACGATCTCGCGGTCCGTGAGTTCGAGCCCCGCGTCGGGCTCTGGGCTGATGGCTCAG
Source organism: Prionailurus viverrinus (assembly GCF_022837055.1). Taxonomy (NCBI): domain Eukaryota; kingdom Metazoa; phylum Chordata; class Mammalia; order Carnivora; family Felidae; genus Prionailurus; species Prionailurus viverrinus. The sequence goes on along the minus strand of NC_062571.1, from coordinate 27,059,775 downwards.
AGCCTGGAGCCTGTTTCGGATTCTGTGTCTCCCTCTCTCTCTGCCCCTCCCCCGTTCATGCTGTGTCTCTCTCTGTCCCAAAAATAAATAAACGTTGAAAAAAAAAATTTTAAATAAGGGACTCTGTGTTAAACTGTGTGGAATTTATAAAAGAAAGTTTACATTTTATAAACCATGGCAAATAAACAATTATATAACAAAGAAAATGTGGAAGAAAAAGAAAAAATGAATTGGAGTCATTTTATATTGTACATTTGTATATTTTTAGTTTTCGAAATTTTCTTCAGTGAACACGGAAAAATATATTATGCTTTTAATCTTTTTTTTTTTTTTTTTTTTTTTTTTTTGAGAGAGAGACAGAGTGTGAGCAGGGGAGGAGCAGAGAGAGAGAGGGAGACACAGAATCCGAAGCAGGCTCCAGGCTCTGAGCTGTCCGCATAGAGCCTGACGCGGGGCTCAAACTCAGGAACCATGAGATCATGACCTGAGCCGACTCAGCCAACTGACTGAGCCACCCAGGTGCCCCAATATATTATGCTTTTAATCAGAACATTAAGTTTTAAAAATAAAGTGAGGTACTTAGAAAAGCTTAAATTTTCACACTATTTTCAAGCTCATTCAGCCTACAGCAAGCTGTGTACTTACACACAGATTTCTGGGATGTCTGGTGGCTCAGTAAGGAGCTTCTGACTTCAGCCCAGGTCATGATCTCACACTTGTGAGTTCAAGTACTGCATGGGGCTCACCGCTGTCAGTGTGGAGCCTGCTTAGGATCTCCTGTTCCCCTCTCTTTCTGCCTCTCCTGGCTCATGCTCACTCTCTCAAAAATAATCATTAAAACCTTTTAAAATAAAAATAAGAGACTTGTAAGCCAGAGACAAAGATAGTTTACTACTTACAGCAAAAAGAGTAGCCAGAGTAGCATGACAATATTGGCTCCATGAGCCTCGGTTTCCACAGTGAGTCACCGTGAGGACTCTGCACACAGTGACAGTGAGTTACGAGACGAATTCCAAGTTTTGTAGACTTTGATTCTACAGGGGCTACCGACAAACCTGTACACTCCTTCTTTTACACAGCAAGAGAGATTATTTTTAGGACCATGGACTATCCCCAGGGAGGGATGTCTCAACATCTCTGTAGAAGTCACTGCCTTTATCTTCACGTATCCAGGACCGTACATACATTTTTATATGAAGAATCCCCTATTCTTATCTCTCCAGAGCTTGTATATCTCCACAAATGTTCCCGAGAAGACGCACCTGGTCTCTTAATATCTGGACATGTAAAAATGCCACAAATTCATGGAGAATTGACCTGCGATTCAGTTCAATTCCAATTGAACAACAATGGTCCGATTTGGGAGACTTTTTTTTTTCTTTCCATGATTACTGCCCTTCAAGAACATAACTTCATTTAAAACCAATGGATACATTTATAAATACAATTTTACTGCGTTTACTGGTTGTTTTAATTGAAAGAAACTAATAGCAGAAACAGCCACTGAAAACTCTGCTCTGTGTCACATCACCTATAATTGGGAGAGGATAATCACTCTGAGCATCCAACTATTTGGGGAAGGCTTGAGGAGATTCCCAGGCTTGGCAGTCTGCCCATCTCTATTATATTTCCAATTGTTGGTCAGTTCTAGAGTAAGCGCCCAAGGCAAATATCTCATTCTTGGTATTTCATTCTTCAGGTAATTGATATTATATTTCAGAATCTGTACTGTGGCTGCCGGGTCTCTGTGAAATGATTAGAAATGACATGAGTCAAGAAGCAGGATCTTGGACCTTCTGTATAACTAGAAACAGGCTTATGTTGTTCATGCTTCTGCAATCACTTTTAATCAACATTATTCAAATTTCCTGCTTGCTCACATCCAACGTGGGCCAAAGGGAAGCTTGTGTGTGTGTGTGTGTGTGTGATGCTATTTTTTTAATAGACAAGATGTTCTTTCTTTTCTTAAGTTTATTTATTTATTTTGAGAGAGAGAGAGGAAAAAAACACACAAGTGAAGGAGTAACAGAGAGAGAAAGAAAGAGAAAATCCCAAGCAGGCTCCTCATTGTCAGCAGAGAGCCAATGCGGGACTAGAACTCATGAACCAGAGATCGTGATCTGAGCTGAGATCAGGAATTTGATGCTCAACTGGCAAGTTGTGTGTGGGGCTATTAAAAAGAATTTATGACTGTAAAAGTAGAGAGAATTCTGAGAAAATACATGCAATTTACTGATCGAGAGGTAATTTTGTCGCAGTAGAAATGCATAACATGCTTGTTATTTGTGAGAGGATACTCTGCTCTTTGCATACACATTAACCCTCAAGCTGCTTTCATACCCAGCACAATATGGAATTTGTTCTTCCCCTTTGAGTGTCTCATGTATTTCAAGAAAGGTGGCCCCAGACCTGAGGATGAATCATGATGCTAAATTCTAAACCGGGGTCTGCACACTTTTTCTGGGAAGGGTAAGAAAGTACATATTTTAGCCCTTACAGGTCAGACTTTCTCTGTTATGATTAGTCAAATTTTCCTTTGCTATGTGAACGTAGCCACGTACCATACATAAGTGAGTAAGCATGGCTGGATTCCAATCAGACTGTGTATATGGAGACCACATTCATTTTCTGGGACTGCCTCAGCCGATTGCCATAAATTGGGTGGCTTAAAACAAAATAAATTAATTCTCTCCCAGTTCTGGATGCTGGAAGGCTGACTTCAAAATGCCAGCAAAGTTCTTGCTCCTTCAGAAAGCTCTAGGGAAGAGTCCTTCCTTACCTGTGTCTCAGCTTCTGGTGGTTGCCTTACAGTCCCTGGTGTTCCTGTGCTGTGGCCACATCACTCCATCTCTCCCTGTATCTTCCCTTCCACGTGTCTCTGTGTCTCCAAATCTCTCTCTTCTTATGAGGATGAGCCCTCGAATTTGGGATCCACCCTAATTCAGTACGAGCTCACCTTAACTAATTGCATCTGTAAAGACGTGGTTTCCAAATAAGGTCACATTCACACTGTAGGGATTGGAATTTTAACATATCTTCAGGGGAATACAATTCAACACATAACCTATATGCAAATTGGAATATCTATAATTTTCATATGTTATGAAATACTAAAGATTTTTCAACCATTTAAACTATCAAAACCATTCTTCACTTGTATGCTCTACAAAAAACAGGCAAAAAGTTACATTTTAAGTTTTTGAATAATAATGTAGGAGGATGTTAAGTGACCCTGACGTCAATTTATGATCCCAAGGAAATAAGATCCCTGAGAATAGCAGTGTGTTGAGAATGGACAAAGCAACATGATGGGGGAAAAATATCTGAATTCACTGTGGAGCTGCTGACTTTGCCAAAGCATAACTGCCTACATTTGGCTTCTTTTTATGAAAGTTTATATATTCTAACAACTCATTGTAGAATACCTACTATGTCTTATTCCCTGGACTAGGAGCAACAGTCAATAAAGCAGACAGAACATTTGTTTACATGAATTTTATATCTGAGTGGAGGAGAAAGAAGAAAGAAAAGAAAGAAAGAAAGAAAGAAAGAAAGAAAGAAAGAGGGAAGGAGGAAGGAAGGAAGGAAGGAAGGAAGGAAGGAAGGAAGAGAAAGGGAGAAAGAAAGACAGAGGGAGGGAGGAAAGGAGGAAATTAATGTTTAATGTTTCCATTTCAAACTTTATTGTGCATACAAATAATCTGGATTGGGACCCGAGATTTTCAGATGCTCCTAAGCAACGATAATTCATATGGTCTACAGACTAAACATGGAGTCTCAAGGACTAAGGAGCAAGGGCCTGGCATCTAGAGGATATATACCACCAATTATATCATAACCATATGTCGCCAGCCCAGCATTGCATCCAACTTACTATTTGTTTCTTAACATTTCTGTCCCATTAATAGGATCATCAACAGAGGACTGCTTGCTGAATTTTATATGAATCTCTTAGAGTTGGTCTTCTCCAAAACCATGAGATTAGCAATAGAAGATTTTGATTCTGATTTTTTTTTCATTTTTTGGCTATTTTTTTTAATTGAAGTACAATTAACACACAATATTATATGAGTTTTAGGTGTACAATTTAATGATTCAACATTTCTATACATTACTCGGTGCTCACCACAATATGTGTACTCTTAGTCAGTTTTATCTGTTTCATCCATCCCCCGACCCCCACATCCTCTCTGGCAACCACATTCACCCTCTGTATTTAAGAGTCTGTTTTCCATTTGTTTGTTTTGATTTTTAGATTCTATGTATATGTGAAATCATATGGTATTTGTTTTTCTCTGACTGAGTTATTTCACTTAGCATTACACCCTCTAACCCCATCTATGTTGTTGCAAATGGAAAGATCTCATTTTTTTATGTCTTAATTATATTCCATTATATCCCATCTTTATCCATTCATCTATCAGTGGACACTTGTTTCCATATCTTGACTCTTGCGAATAATACTGCCATACACATAGGAGCACCTATATGATTTTCAAACTAGTGTCTTCATTTCCTTTGAGTAAATACCCAGTAGTTCAATTAGTGGATCATACAGTCTTACTATTTTCAATTTTTCGAGAAACCTCCACACTAGTTTCCACAGTGTCTACACCAGTTTACATTCTGCCAATAGTACATGAGGGTTCCTTTTTCTCCACATCCTCACCAACACCTGTTCTTCTTATTTCTTTGCTTCTATCCATCCTGACAGGTATAAGGCAATATCTCATTGTGATTTTGATTTGCATTTCCCTGATAATTAGTGATGTTGAGCATCTTTTCATATATCTGTTGGCAACCTATACGTTTTCTTTGGAGAAATGTCTGTTCAGGTTCTCTGCCCATTTTTCATTGTATTATTGGCATTTTTTGGTGTTGAATTATGTTAAGTTCTTTATATATTTTGAATAGCCAGAACAATCTTGAGAAAGAAGAACACAGCTAGATGTATTATAATCCCAGCTTTCCAAATAGACACAAAACCACAGTAATCAAAACAGCATCGTACTGGCACAAAAATGGACACAAAGATCAATGGAACAGAATATACAGCTCAGAAATAAACCCACACTAACATGGTCAATTAATCTATGACAAAGATGGTAAGAATATACAATGAGGAAAAGAGTTCAACAAATAGTGCTGGGAAAACTGGACAGCTATACTTAAAAGAATGAAACTGGACCATTTTCTTTTACTGTACAAAAAACTCAAAATGCGTTAAAGACCTTAATGTGAGACCTGGAACCATAAAACTCCTAGAATAAAACATCAGCAGTACTTTCTTTGACATTGGCTATAGAAACATTTTTTTTTCTAATTATGTATCCTCAGGCAAGGAAAGAAAAAGCAAAATTAAACTATGGGGACTACACCAAAATAAAAATAAAAATAATAATAATAATAATAATTAAAAAAAAAAAACTTTTGCACAGTGGAGGAAGCCATCAACAAAATGACAAGGCAGGCAATCTACTGAATGGGAGAAGATATTTGCAAATGATATATCCAATAAGGGGTTAACATCCAAAATATAAATGAACTTGAACACTAATTCGACCTTAACAAACTCGAATGACATCCATAATCTTTTGTCTTTCTTTTACATTACAACTCATAAAGTATTTTTGAAATACCATATCTTCTTTCATATCTGTAAATAAACACTTAAAAATTTGTCATAAGTTTATATGGTTACATAGGACACAATTTCTGGGCACTTCTAAATGGTGACCATTTTGCATCAAATGGTACATTGCTCTTTTAGGAGTATCTAACAGAATATAAATACCATAGTGACTGGAGGTTTATAGTAATTTAAAAAAATTGATAATCTCTTATTTAACAGTTGAAAAATCTGCCTGGTCTCTGTTTCTCAGTGAAATAACTTTAATCTTACATTTCCTACATAATTTTATCTTAGTGTATTATATGCTATGCATTAAAATCTTTACTTGATTGACTATCCACTGTAAACAAATGTGTATTATTTAAAATTGCATTAGGGGTACCTGGGTGGCTCAGTCGGTTAAGCCTCTGACTTCAGCTTAGGTCACGATGTCACAGTTCAAGAGTTCAAGCCCCACGTCAAGCTCTGTGTTGAGCGGACAGCTCAGAGCCTGGAGCCTGCTTCATATTCTGTGTCTGCTTGTCTCTCTGCCCCTCCCCCACTCATGCTCTGTCTCTTTCTCTCTCCCTCTCTCTCTCTCTCCAGTAAATAAACTTTAAAAAAATTTTTAAAAATATTTCTTAAACCTGTAAAACCCTAGGTGTTAAATTCCCTTTGATTTAAGTTATTACAATTGAGCAAAGATATGTTTTACAAATTTTCAAAAATTATGTTTAAACATAATTTTTTAAATTAAAAACTACATTAAAATGTAGTTCATTGTAATTGTAATTGTACTTCTTCAACAGACTGAAACGAAAGGAAGGCGTTATGAGGCCTGGATGACAGGCCACGGCGCTGACATTAGTGTTCCTGTTTGGCTCTTGGTTTTCGGTGCCTCTATTTCTTTGTTTTGTTCTGTTTCGCATCTGGAGCGATGCGTTATGGTGAAGTCAGGACTAATGATAGGTGGCATTTTCTTTTAAAGTGGGAAAGAACAATTGGTGAAAGGAGAAATGAGAATAGGGAAAAAAGAGGAAAGGAGACTATGCTAGTTTTCAGGTAATATCTTTTTTTTTTTTTTTTTTTAAGAGCAGATGGCAAACAAACAAAACAAATGAAGAAACTAGAAACAGAAAGAGACTACTAAATACAGGCAGCAAGCTAGTGATTGCCAAAGGGGAGGTGGGTGAGGGGATGGCTGAAATAGGTGAAAGGGATCAAGAGGAACAAGCTTCTACTTATAAAATAAGTAAACCACGAAGATGAAAAGTCCAGAATAGGGAATATAATCAATAATATTTGTTATCCCACTGTGTGGTGACACACAGTGACTACGCTTATCCTGCTAAGCACTGAATAATGTATAGAATTGTCAAATCACTAGGTTGTACACCTGGAACAGATACAACGTTGTATGTCAGCTATACGTTAATCATACTTTTTCTTTTAATTAGGAAAGAGAATATGTAAGACATTCAGTGTTAACATTAACATACAAAGAGTTTGAAAGTCAGAGCTCCCAATCTCACAAAAATAAAACACTGAGAAAACTGAAAATTAATTACTTTTCTGGGATCCATCAAAGAACAGGGATTGCAGGACAAACCGCCACCCAGAAATCTGGAGACAGTGAATATAGAAATACAGCTAAGGTTTGCTTATCTAAAGCAGAAAACCTGTGGTGCCGTAAGTGGGTAGGAAAAGTGGGTAGGCACACTTAGTTGGTAATTGTGATGACTTTCCAGAGGCTGAGTGTGAGCTAGCATAAGAGTAAGAACAACCCCTGTGAGTCTGAGCCTTACAGAGTTTCCAACCCCACCTACTGGTGAGCTTTATCTTTAGGATCCTGAACGTGTGCTCACAGTGAAAATCTGGGGATCCGCTTGTGACTCTGGTAGGAAGGGGAGAGCCATCACTATGAAATATATCCAGAGACTTCCCCAGAATGGAAGCCTCCTCTCCAGGGGAAATGATGTTGCCAGAGCCTTATCTTGGCTGAGAGAAGGGCATTCTTCCCACTCTAGTTCAGTCTTCCTGTCTACATAGTTGCCAGGAGGCAGGACTTCGAAAAAATAGATGGGGACCACTGCCGCCAGGGATGTGTGTAGGGTTAGGAGGGAAAAAGTTATAGCCCTAGAGTAACACTAGTGAAGGTCACAAGCCCAAAACACAAGCCCACAAAAAATCTGGAATTAAATTGAAAAATTAAAGAACTGTCCCTTCATGCTACACACGTTACCACCACACCAACAGGGCTGCAGTATATCAGTGAACAGTGAATTAGAACTAAAAGAAATGCAAGGCATGGTCTCTTTCTAAGCGGGGTCTCTTGGGTTATCTCAAAGCCAACAGCTGAGAGAAAAACAAGGACACTGGAAAAACTGGAAACCCTTGTTACCTTTAGGTACAGAAGACATTAGACATAGCCTAACTCCTACTTACCTTCCTATTAATTCTCATACTAAAGGTTGTTTACCTCAGTTCATATTACTCAGTACAAACATTTCTTCCAACGACAAAAAAAATCACAAGAGATGCCATGAATGTTTGGTCATAGATGACTAATAGTCTAACAGAAAGAAATACCAAATAACAACAACAAAAATAAACCTTCTGATCCTAATAAGTAATGTATATAGCAAGATTTCAGGGTACAAAGTTAATATACAAAAGTGATTTGTTTTCCTATATACTGGGTAAACAGTAGGAATTTTAAATTTTAAAAAGGTATTATTGACATAGAACTTAAAAATGAAATAGGTATAGATCTAAGAAAATGTGGGTAAGATCTATATGAAAAATATTACAAAATGGTAATGAAATAAATGAAAAAAAGATCTAAATAACTGAAGAGATATTCCGCATCATGCTTTGGAAAACTTAAGATATTAGTCATTCTCAACTTGGGTCTATGTATTCAAAGAAATGCCTATCAAAATACCTACAGGCTATTTTTTTTTAATATGACACATGGATTTTAAATTTACATGTAAAAGGAAAAAGCCTAGAATACCTCACATAATATTCAAAAAGAACTAAGTTGGAGGACTGACACTTTTCAGAATTATTATAAAGCTAGAGTAATTCAGGACAGGGAGGCATTGGTGAAAGATAGATATATAGAAACATGGAACAGAATAGACAACCCAGTACAAATGCACACAAATGTGGTCAACTGATTTTTGATAAAGGCACCAAGGCCACTGAATAGAGAATGGGTAGTCTCTCCCTCACCAGCTGGCTGGAACAGTTGACCATCCATATGAAAAATGAAAGGTACCCAAATATAAGCCTTACATTTATTTGGTGGCAAGTTTATAGATACAACAGTAAAAGCACAACAAAGTAAACAATTGAAAAGTTGGATTGAGAAAAGTAAAAACTTCTGTTCTATGATAGACACCATTAAAAATAATTTGAAAGACAGGCCACAGACCTGGAGAAAATAGTATAAACATACAGCGGATAAAAGAACTGTACCCAGCTTATACAAAGAACACTCACATCTCCACAAGAGAAAACAAACAAACAAACAAACAATTAAAAATGGGCGAAAGGTCTCAACTGCAACCTCACCAAAGGTGATACAAAGATGGCCAAAAAATAAATAAATAAACGAATGAAACATGCTCAATATTATTTTTCATTAAGGAAATCCAACTTAAAACAACAATAGAAATCACTTGAAAGCATAAAGCTGAGCAAAAATCAAAATGGCAGCATTAATGCTTCAATGAGGCTCGATTTCAAGCTAAGTTACATTTCTCCTCTCTTCTGCAAACCTCCCCTCCTCCCTCCTTAGCCTTTCATTTCAGGAACCTGATACCAACCTGAAAACATGAGCTATAAGACTGGCGGCATGTACCTAACTGTCACAACTGGCTAGATCCTGTGTTTCCCTGTAACACCCCAGTCCCTTCTTCCACATGGACGGGCAGTATTGAAGGCCTTAGCCTGTTGCAGCCTCCTGGGCCTGGCAAAGCAACAAAGCTATTGTTCCTCTTTATACCCTAACTCGGACTTCATGTTAGAGATTTTGGCTCTGGAGCACAGAGGTCAATTTTCAACAACACAATGAGATATTACTGGATATCTATAAGAAAGGGAGGAAGGAAGAAGGAAGGAAGGGAGGGAAAGAAGGAAGGAGAGAGGGAGGAAGGAAGGGAAAAGGGGGGAGGGCAAGAGGGAGGAAGGAAGGAAGGAAGGAAGGAAGGAAGGAAGGGAAGGAAGGAAGGGAAGGAAGGAAGGAATGGAGGGAGATGAAACAAAACCTGATAATACCAATGGCCGATGAGGATGTAAAACAGCAGGAATTCTCCATTTCACATGGAAAAGAAAATTGGTAGAGCTACTTTGGAAGATATTTGGAAGCTTTTACAGAGCAAAATATATTCCTATAATACAACTTAGTATTAACCCCCCTAGATATTTACCCAATTCATTTGAAAATTCAAATCCACCAAAATCTGCATGATGGATGTTTTTATCACCATTTTCATAATGATTAAATATGGAAGCAAACAATATATCATTTAGATAGGAATAGATAAACAAATCGTGGTCCATCTATATAATTGAATATTATTTAGTGATTTAAAAAAAGAGGTATCATGCCACAAAAAAGACATAAATTGTTCTTAGATGCATGTTACCAAATAAAAAAAGCCAGTTTGCAAAGGGTGCATAACTGATGACTTCAATTACATGACATTCTGAAAGAGCCAAATCTAATAAGATAGTAAACAGGTAAGTGACTGCCAGGGGATTAAAAATGGAGAGAAGTGAAATGCATGGAATTTTTAAGATGATAAACTCTTTTGTATGATATTGTAAAGGTGAAACGTACCATTACTATTCATTAGTCAGAACCCATTGAAATTTGCTTCACAAAGAATGAGACCTAAAATACACAAATTAAAAAATATATATATTTAGAGGATCAGGATGGATTTATAGCTTGTGCCAAAAGAATCTGTCTTGCAAATCTCCTCCCTGAAGAGAATGGAGGGGAAACAGTAATATGGAAATGAGTTCAGTCTGTAAGACAAAAGGCACAAAAGCATACCTGATGCCCCTGATCATTGTACTGCGGTTGAGGAAAGTTGTATCCCAAACAGGTCTGGCTGATGATTCTGATACTGCTCTTCATGTATACTGGATTTGAACAAATAACTAATATGAACAAATAAGTAAATATATGGCAAATGATAAGCATCAAATTTGTCACTGTGATGGAGCACCTGGGTGGTACAGTCAGTTAAGCATCCAACTCTTGATTTCAGCTCAGGTCACAATCTCACAGTTCATGGAACCGAGCCTCATGTGAGGCTCCATGTTGACCCCCACAGAGTCTGCTTGGGATTCTCTCTCTCCCTGTTTCTCTGCCCCCCCTCCTCACTTGTGCACTCGCTCTCTCTTTCTCTATCTCCCAAAATAAAGAAAATAGACTTTAAAAAATTATTGTTGTCATGGGAATTTACCAATAAAAAAAGAGAAGAAGCCAGAATGATCCTGGTGATGATGGATTCGTGTTGGAGACACTGATGTAAAAGTCATGTTTAGTTTACCATAGAAATAGAGGGCAGTGTATAAAAATACGTACTCATATGCACACATATATTCCCTTGCTGTTAGCTAAGAAATAGAACCCCAGTATCAATAAGCATTGGGTTTTCCTATTCATTTCTAATAACATTCCCCAATGAAAGGAAGCAGGATTCTTGGAAAATAAATGGTTGAATCTAGATCTGAGCAAGAAGTATGCAAGTTGAGTGTGGAGCACTTATAGTGGCCACAATAAGGCCAAGTAAGGACATGCTCATTCAAACCAGCAAACATCGGGAAAGGTGTGTCACAGGAACACAGAAAGAGCTCTCAATGGCCCAAACTGGAACAATTTGAGCAACAAAATAAATAAATCTGTATTAGAATATAACCCAAAGTACCAAATAAACATCCATAAGTCCATAGTGATATAAATTGATAAATAGATCATTAAATGTGAGAAATAGGCAGATCTCCCATGTAAAATAAATCCAAATATATTATCTAGATGCTCTGCTTAAGAAGGTAGGATATAACTCCTCACTCCTTAAGTATTGGCTGAGAACAGTGACTTATTTCCACAGGATACACCTTAGAGGATGGGGAAGGACGGGATAATAGTAAATGGAGACCCGCTGAGCACTGCCTCAGCCCGGTAATCAACATCAGCAGCAACAGTGATAGGTCATCCTGCCAACATAAACCTTTGATATGGTTTGCTGAGAATGTCCTTCACCTCCATGATCTTCCTCCCATGCCGCATAGCCCCAGACCAATCATGAGAAAAACTTCAGATAAATCTCAATAGAAGGACATTCTACAAAGTACTTGAAAACTGTCGAGGTCATCGAAATCAGGGAAACCTGAGAAACTAAGATGCCAATGTGACGCGACTACTAAAAGTAATGTGGTCTCCTGGACAATATCCTGGAACCAGATTAAAAAAAAAAAAAAAAAAAAGGTCATTTCGTAAAGGAATGGACTAGTTGTAACAGGAAGGACTACAATTTTTAAGAAATTTATTTGCAAACATTTCTCCTCTACTTGGAAAAATTACTCAGACCGTTATTTTCCACTGAGAAGTCACTTAGTATTCAGTTATGTGTACTGGCAAGGTCACAGAAATTCAAGCCAACGAATACATATTCTGAGTATAGTACTTTCCCTCTTATTCAAGACTTCTCTGAAAATCAGTTCCCCTATTTGTGTCAAAACCAAATTGCAAACCTTAGATGGGCACAAATATTTCCTTGCTGTGTTCCTTCCATGCCATATGAGGGATACAGCCACTCAAGATTACGTATGGTTCTAGATGTATGTTTTTAGTGAAGTTCACCGTTGACTGTATTTTTTGCAGCCTTACTGAGACATAGTTGACATACAACCTTATGTAAGTTTAAGGGGTACACTGTGTTGATTTGATACACTTATCTATTGCAATGTGATTACCACCATAGCCTAGCTGACACCTCCAACATCACATAATTACCATGTCTTTTTTTATGGTAAGAATACTTAAGATACACTCTTCGCATTTTTCAAGTGTACAAGGCAGTATTGTTGACTATAATCATAATGCCGTGCATTAGATCCTCAGGATTTGTACCATTTGACCAACATCTCCTGAATTCTCCCACCTCTCAACCCCTGACATGACCAATGAGTCAAAGAAGAACTTAAAGGGTTACCTGTGCGGCTCAGTCAGTTAAGTGTCCAACTTCGGCTCAGGTCATGATCTTGCGGTTAACGGGTTCAAGCCCCACGTTAGGCTCTGTGCTGACAGCTCAGAGCCTGGATCCTGCTTCGGATTCTGTGTCTTCCTCTCTCTCTGTCCCTTCCCTGCTCATACTCTGTCTCTGTCTCTGTCTCTCTCTCTCAAAAATAAATTTAAAAAAATTTAAAAATATTTAAAGAAGAAATTAAAATAGAAGTCAGAAAATATCTCAAAAAAATAAAAATGTTAACTCTCAATTAGAGATCTCCCACTTAAATAAAACTGCATGCTAAATTTGGTTTTGCCTGTTGGAGGTTCAAATAATTGCTATTTGGTGGACATAACACTTCATGTCCCAGATGGACATTCACAGCTTCTATACCAAATCCAGCCATCATATAAATATATACACATATATGCTTCTAAATGATTTTTGGGCCATTCCATCTTACTGCTTTTGTTACTAGAGTAGTAGGTTCTTTCCTTACTCGTGCCATTCACCAAATGGCCAATAACAGAACAGTATTTGTTGGCAAGCAGGTAGTTGACTTAATGGTCAGAGAATGGAGAAGGGAAGCTCAGCTCTGAAGGTACCTTCTTCTCCCCAGTTAGGTCTCATGGTAGGAGTTGTACAGGCTTAGAGTAATGAAGGGGCTGGTAAGCACGATGACCTTGGGGTTTTTCTGGGGAAGTGGAAGGACGCTTCTCCAAAGAAGAAGGCCACCTCTTTTCTTGCCTTAAATCAGCACAGTCAGATCTGTCAAAGCTTTGGTAGGTGTGGTTTTTGTTATCACAATTAGATGATAATGCCCCAGAGTGTTAGCAGCGTGTCTGAACTGGACCAGACCTATGAAAACTGGGTCATGGGGGCTCTTCTGGAGCTTGTGGATTCTGGCCTCTGGCCTTAGTTTCCAGGGCAAAGTGGCACCTGTGAGCCGGGCTAGAAAACTGGGTTGTTGTGGCTTGTTAGCAAGTTCCTGTGACACGTTTCTCATTAATTAATGAGATAAGTAAAATGTTGACATGTGTTTATTTTCTATTAGTTTGAGAGTCATACTGTTTCTTCTTTCTCCTTTGGCATCTGTTGGACAAGATACATACAAATTCACCATTTAGTTTGAAAAGTTAAAGAGGATAGTATTAGGGTTGCTGATTCAAATCTTAGAGATTAGGCAACTACTTGAAATGAGTTACTGAGATTTTTAGTTTTTTGTTTGTTTGTTTGTTTTTAATATATAAAATGAATAGGAAATGAGACAGACATAGGGATCTGAACATATGGGAGTAAGTAATGGAAATGATCCAGAGAAAATGTAAGGGTTATCAGGTGTCCATACATAAAATGAAAACCTTTTTTTTTCCTTCATATTATCACCTCTTTCTAATCTCATGTGAGTTATATCATCCCCTTAAGGCAAAACAAACAAACAAACACACAAACAAAAACAAACAAATAAAAGTAAAAATACTAATTAAAAATAAAAGTCTGAGATGGGAATTAATTCTTGGGCTACCAAATTAAAGTGTGTTCAAGGGGTGCTTGGGTGGCTCAGTCAGTTGAAAGTCTGACTCTTCATTTTGACTCAGGTCATGATCTCATGGTTGGTGAGATAGAGCCTCACAATTCAGGCTCTGTGCTAACAGCACGGAGCCTGCTTGGGATTCTCTCTCCCTCTCTCTCTGCCCCTCCCTCACTCCTGCCCCTGCTCTCTCTCTCTTTCTCTCTCTCTCAAAATAAAATAAACATTAAAAAAATGTTTTCTAGGTGTGTCATTTTTCTGTCTGTGACTTATAAATACAATGAAAACCTTCCTCTCCACCTACAAGATTTATATTAAAAGCACCTTTATCACACTTTTAAAAATATGTTGGGAGAGTCTTGCTTACATAACAGTTGAATAATTTCTCTAAATGCAGTGTCTGATTTCAGGAAAAGACGATTTTAATACTCTAAGCAAAATCCATCACACGGAGAACAACAATATTTCAAACATGCTACATTAACATTTTGTTCACCAAATGTACCCTGGCCAGAATGCTACAATAAACACATGCAACGTTGTTGAACAATTTCGTGTGGAATGTTGCTGATTTCCTTTTCCAGGTTTCTGAGCAGCTGACAGAAGAGGAATACAGTTTATATTTTAAAACCCCTTGGTAATTGGAAATGAGCGCTTTGTTGCTCTTGTCATTGGAGCAAGCAGTTTCAGAGTCATTTGGGGCCTCACATCAATGCATTTGACAACAAATTGCTGGACGGAAATTCCCAGCAGTGTTACTCCCGAACTTCTCTCTTGTTGCTGTAGGCTGTCGTCAAAGTTTCTCAGCACTCGACAGGTAGAAACTTTCCCAGTATTGACATTTCTGATGGCATCACTTATTTATATGAAATGAGAACAATTTCTCACTTAGGATTGCTCAGGTAAAATGAGCAAGTCAAATGTTAGATCCTTCCTTTAAATTGCTTGGAATGGCAGTAGGAGCCTTAGATGCTCTGTACTTACAAGAAGAAAAAGAAGAGGAAAAAAGCTTTTACAAAACCGCATCGCTGCTGCAGCCTTCTGCATACCTCTCAGCAGCTTTGAGCCTGAACTGTATTGTATGAACACGGATTTAAAGGAGAGTTAGTCTAAAAACATTTTTCCTGGAAGGCAGAAATATGGCTTAGAAAAAGACTGAAAATCTTTCCTTCTCAAGTCCACCAACTTTCATTGCAACAACACTTAGGGACACATCCAATCAGATTAATGGAACAACATTTACTTAAATGATTTTAAGTTAATGTATGACAGTATTGGCTGGAGTAAATCTCTAGGGCTGTGCTGTCTTCATTACTATCTAGTTTAATATCATCACAAATGGTATTGCTGTGATCCTCACCAAATGTGCATACTACACACAACTGTAAAGAGAAGTAACAGATTAAATGATTGAAGTAGGAGCTCACCTGCCGTTTTCAGTTGGAATGATGAGCCGAATTTACAAGACTAAATGCAATAAATATATTCATATATGTTTCAAATATATTAAAATATAATAGATACTAAAATACATATGTTTATGTGTGTGTATATATATATATATATATATATATATATATATGTATTCCATTATTTGCATTGAGAAGTCTAAGGTAACAAGAAGATATTAATAATTAGATGATATTTATTAAGTATGAATGAACCAGAATATACATTTGTGACTTTTTTTCACTTATTTCTCAAAATAATC
Organism: Prionailurus viverrinus; assembly: GCF_022837055.1. Lineage (NCBI taxonomy): Eukaryota > Metazoa > Chordata > Mammalia > Carnivora > Felidae > Prionailurus > Prionailurus viverrinus. The sequence goes on along the minus strand of NC_062571.1, from coordinate 27,043,672 downwards.
TTGTGGGAGAGTTCACTTATATAATAAATCTAATTTTGCAGTCTCTGTCTTTAAAACAGAGAAGGTAACCCATCTAATAAATTGTAATTACCATTCTATTGAGTTAAAAAGTTTTCCTAGAATTAGTTTGACCATATGTTGACTTTCAAATTTTAGTTTTAATGCTGTAAGAGAGAAATCTCTAGCATGCTATATCAAAGAATTTATTTTGTGATAGGGACTTTTTTTTTTTTGAAGAAAGAATAATCACATAATCATTTTAAACTGAATATAAACATAAAGAATGCTGAATGAATCTTATCAGATTTCTAACTGTCATTCGGGTAAGTAGGTAAGTAGTTTGTTTCTCAGAGAAAGTCTTAACCTCTTTATAATTTACATTAACATTGCTAAGCATTTTATCATGAATGCCAACTTCTTCCTAGAAGGAGGTTGTGAATTATATTGCTTTAAGAAATAATCTGTGTACAACTGTGTTTAGAATATTACAATCATATTTCTTTTTTTAAGTTATTTATTTTGAGAGAGACAGCATGAGTCGGGGGAGTGGCAGACACAGAAAGAGAGAGAAAGAGACAGGGAATCCGAAGCAGGCTCCACACTCTCAGCACAGAGTCGAATGTGGGGCTTAAACCCACGAAAGCATAAAATCATGACAGGAGCCAAAATGAAGAGTCAGATGCTTAACTGACTGAGCCACCCAGGCACCCCTAGAATAACACTTCATGATCATTTATAATACGTTGTGTATAAATATTTACCAATTTATTATTTATTTCTGTTCTCACTTCTTTCCTTTTTTAAAAATTTCCATACATGATTTTTAAAACTTTTTACTTAAAGAAAACTTTTTACTGTTGATACGAATATTATGTATATATGTAAGTAAACCTCTGAACATCTCTCCCAACCCACCAATCCCTGGCAATCACTGATCTTTTTACTTGTCTTCATGGTTTTGCCTTCTCTAGAAAATCATGTATTTCAATCACACAGTATGCGACCTTTTCAGGTTGACTTATTTCACTTAGAAATATGCATTCGGGGGTTCCCCACATCTTTAGATGGCTTGATAACTCATTTATTTTTAGTGCTGAATAATAATCCATCGTCTGAATGTGCCGCCATTTATTTTATCCATACTCTTGCTGAAGGGCATCCTGGTCGCTTCCAAGTTTGGGCAGTTTTGAATAAAGCTACCATCAACGATTGTGTGCAGGTTTTTGCGTGGACTTCAGTATTCAGAATTTTTATGTAAATAACAAGGCGTGTGATTGCTGTATTTCTCTAATCAGAGTAAGTTCTGTTTTGTAAGAAATCGCCAAACAACCTTCAAAGTGGCAGTACCATTTGGCATAGCCACCAGAACCGGATGGCAGTTCCCGTTGCTTCACATCCTATTGGGTGTTGTCACTGTTCCAGAGTTTGGCCATTCTAATAGGTGTATGTGGGATCTTACTGTTTAAATGTGCATTTTTCTGGATGCTGTATCACTTGGAGTATTTTTTATATGACTGTCATGTGCATATCTTTGTTAATTAGGGTCTGTTAAGGAAGGTCTTTGGTCTATTTTTTAACTAGGTTGTTTCTTGTTGAGTTTTAAGAGTTCTTTGTATATTTTGGACGCTATTCTTTATCAGATGTGTCTTTTGCAGATATTTTCTCTCAGTGTGTAGCTTGTTTTAGCATTCTCTTTTCATCGTCTTTCAAACGGAAGTTTTCATTTTCATGAAGTTGAGCTTATCAATTATTTCATGGACCATGGCTTTGGTGTGGTATCTAAAATGTCATTGTCGTGCTCAAGGTCATCAGGTAGAATTTTGTTTTTATGATAGTATCTGAATCCCTGGGCACAACGTTCAAATAGCTATATTTTTATTAAGAATGTAAGTGGAAGTTGTTCTGGAAGTCTTCACTGTTTCACTTATATGTATGTTTTTCTTCTTTTGAATTACAGCACTTAAATTCTAGAAATGTTTATAGGAGTAATTTCTCACCTTTATTTTCTTCTTTTAACGTTGATCTTTGTAAGTGATCTCATTGACTACAATTGGCTTGTGGATTGTAAAAGTCTGTCTGAGTCTGTTGCATGCTACTGTCTAAATTCTCCTAACCCAGATAAGAGGGGATGAGAGGAAAACAAAAGTAGGTGCATATTTTGGTGTCATAAATGGATGTTCCAGTTCAGATCGTGGACAACTTAAAAGAGTTAGTGAAATGTGAAAGCATAAAAGGCAGAACAGAATTTTGACTGGTATTTATTTTTAAACATTACAGATGAAATCCAGATTGAAGAAAGGAAGTGCTACTAAGTATAATCTTTGATTATATAAATCTTGGTTTTCCTCCTAGCTCTAAGCTATAGGAGATATTAGTGGGAATCTGCCAAAGCAATCTATATATATTTGCTCATAATGTTGTCCTTTCTATGGAATTGAGTAAGTCGACCCTAGCAGATTATCATCAAACTGTCCTCATCTATATTATGTCTTAAGGAAATGTCTTGCTATTTTTGGCTTGTATAAGGCATGCTTCCCTAGCTGTTGATAGTAAAATGGGTTCTTGCCCATTTTATACTTAATTAGTTATACCATTCATATTTTTGGATGACTGGTTATTTTAAAGCTGAGCCTTTAAAAAAAGTCTTCAATACTTTTACAAGGAAGTATATTTCTCTTAGAAATCAATCAAAGAAACTATAACTAAATTCACATTCACAACATGATAGAGATAATTATTGGTAGTTACATCTCTTTTTAATCATTCAATTTAGGTCTGTAAATGAATTAAAACAATCAAAATATAGAGTTATGTTATGTAAATAAGATATTTTTTTAAAAAGCACTCAAAGAATGAAGGTCTAACTGGGCTAACCAAATGACTCAAATTACTGCATAAATACATTAATATTCATGATGCTTCTCTTCAGGATAAGAGAGTTTAGCCTAATGAAGGGATTCATTTATTGCCTCTACTTTAAGTTCATGAAGGATTTCCTCATATATACAAGAATATATTTGAATTTCGGGCACTTTCATGCCATGAAGTACTGTGTAAAAAACTCACTTTTTGGTTTGCTTTACAAATATGTTGTCTGGCATTGCATTAAATGCTGCTTTAAAAGTATTCTTGGGGCTTCTGGTTCTGCATGAAAGGAATTTGGAAGTCACCATGCTGTCCTAAACAGCAAAAAGTTGAACAGACTGAACAATGAACAGCTCCTCTTGGATTCAGAAGCAAGGGAAAGACAGGGCCAACTGCTGCCTTTGAGACTGGCGAGACAGGTGAATACAAGGAGTCACAGTTTACTGGGGCAGAGAATCAGGAATGGAAATAGTTTCAGAAATGATCACCAGGGTAGTACAGATGGAACATTAGTAACTGATAAATTGCCAACTTAATGAAAGGGACCAAGTCATAGGAGGGCACCCACAACACTATGGGATTTACTTCCAGGACCTTGACCAGGTTCCAATAGTAACTATCAGAGAAAAATACCCTCGGACTTTTGGCAGGTGGAGAGGAAAGAAATAATTTTAAAATATGCCAGAGCACTATGTTCTCAACATGACCAGCCCTCAGAGGAAAGTAGTTAACCAGAGCCTAACCTACTGGAAAGTAGTTATCAGAGCCTGGGGAAGGGATGTGTCCAACTCCAGCCCACTCTAGCCATCCAGTCTCACCTAAATGGGAGAAAAGAGCAGACAAGTGGTTGTCAAGTTCACAGCCCAGAGGTATAGGCTCACTAAAACACTTAGAGCTAAGCATAGGTCTCTAGAACCCTTGCCTCCTCTCACACCTCACCATCACATTCCTAAGGCCCCTTCCTGGTACATCACACCAAAAAGCAAAATACATAACCTGAATAGAAAGTGTAAACATCAGAATCAAATATGGTAGGGATGTTAGAATTCTCAGACTTGGAATTTAAAATGACTATAAGTAATAGGCTAAGAGTTCTAGACAGCAAAAACAGATAGATGATGTACACACACACAGAGGGATCCTAAGAACCAGAAAGAAATGTTCGCGATAACGAACACTGAAACAGAAACAAAGAATGCCTTTGATAGATGTATTAGTAGACTGGACACAGATGAGGAAAGAAGCTCTGAGGTAGAGATAGAATAACAATAGAAAACCTGAATACAAAACAAAATAGAGCAAGGAAAGATTGAAAAAAACCATAACAGAATATCCGTGGACTACGGGATAATATGTTATATAAAAAATATAACATATGCCCAATGGGACTACCAGAAGGATAAGCGAGAGAGAAAAGAACAGAAGAAATGGACCAAGGAAGATGGACAGATGGTAAATAGGCATATAAAAGGATGCTCCACATCATATGTCATCATGGAAATGAAATTAAAACGACAATGAGATACCACTGCATACTTACTACAACCGCCAAAATCTGTCACAGAAACACAGCAGATGACAGCGGGGATGTGGAGCAAGAGGAATTCTCACACAATGCTGGTGGGAATGAAAAATGGTACAGCCACTATGGAAGGCTGCTTGGAAGTTTCCTATGAAACTAAACATACTCTTCCATATAGTTGAGCTACTGGGCTCCTTGCTAGTTACCAACCCTTAACTTAACACCACACACACACACACACACACACACACACAAAATGCCTGCAAAAATGGCTTTAGTGGTTTATTCTGAACTTGCCAAAACCTGGAAGCAACCAAAATGTCCTTCAACAGGCAAATGGATAAATTAATCGGAGGAACCCCAGACAATGGAATATATTTCACAATAAAAAGAAATGAGCTGTCAAGCCATAAAAAGACATCTAAAAACCTCAAATGTGTATTGCTAAGTGAAGAAAGGAGATAGCTTATCACTTGGTGTAATGTTACTCAAGAGTTCATGATTGAAGAGCACAAGAGAAGAATCAGTCTTATGTTACACAATTAATGAAGACAAATCAGCCTTATAGTACATAATAATTAGTGAAGAAATGATAGATTTTTTATAGCAAATACTATTTCTTAAAAGTAATTGTTTTAGCATCAAAGCAAATAAGGTCTGTGAGGGCAAAAATAAGTGCCTCCTTACTTGGCACATAACAGTTGCTATATGAATACTGAAGGTCAGATTACTGAAAATGTTTCCCCATTACGACTTACCATTATTCAGGAATGGATGAGCTTTATAAGTAAGGAATTATCTGAAATTCATTTAACTAATTTTTTTAAGTTTATTTTTTATTTTTTAAATTTACATTCAAATTAGTTAGCATATAGTGCAACAATGATTTCAGGAGTAGGTTCCTTAGTGCCCCTCACCCATTTAGCCCATTCCCCCTCCCACAACCCCTCCAATAACCCTCTGTTTGTTCTCCATATTTAAGAGTCTCTTCTGTTTTGTCCCCCTCCCTGTTTTTATATTATTTTTGTTTCCCTTCCCTTATGTTCATCTGTTTTGTCTCTTAAATCATATGACTTCACTCATTTAGCTAATTTTTAAGTTGCTTTCATCATAAGGCACTTTTATAAAGGGTAGGGATGAGGTTTTGTACTTTGATAAACTAATTTCTAAATCTAAACACCTGACACATAATAAATTAGCTGAAAATAATGCTTTTTATGTAGTTTATATTTTCTAATTTACCAAATGTTTTCACTTCTCAGTAGTACATGGTTTTAACAGTACTTTAACTTTTCATTCTGAATGACTGAATTCTAGAAGTCCCTGGTAATACAAAAAGAACAGAGAAAGTTTTATTTTCATCAAACCACTCCCTGAAATAATGGAGGGATCTATAGCATCCAAGGAAAAGGTGAAAAAATAGATGAATTTAGTAGGAAAGTGAAATGTGACAAAGAGAAATAAGAAAATAACTTGCTATTTAATTTCCAATTTTTGATGAATGTTTCCTAAGATCAACGAAACTCTTGGACTAAGAAAGTAAATTCACCCCAATGAACAGAAATCTATCACAATTGATACTGACAAATATATTATCTGACAGTAATGATGATTTGATGAGAAAGAACATTGTTGCTTTCCTTGACTTTAAACCCACAGATAAGGAACTACCTTTATCTCTATTCATTGTAACCAATCTCATACAAAAAAAAAAAATTAAATCGTATGTACAATTTTTTAAAGAATATTTTACTTACCTGAGAAAAAGGAAACTTAAAGAAACTATTTGCAATATTATCTAACACTTTCTTTTCACATCTCACTAAACTTTATACTTTCCATATAAAATTTATGTCTAAATGTTCCTTTACTCGGAGGTTAACTTATCTAATCCTATTTTCACTTACTTCAACATTTTATATATTTTTCCTAACATATCTTTCCTGAAAACTAGCTATTACATGTCTAAATAGACAATAATGCTATTGCATATGTTGAATTTAATCTTCTATAACCTTAGAATATATTGGGTTCTTTCAATTTGGAGATTTTAATCATTTTGGAGGATGCATGTGTTCATGTTGTTTCTAGACAGATTTGCTCTGTGAGAAAAAAAAACCTAGGTATTAATAATTCCAAAATTCTGGTAAGTTTTGAAATGAAATTTTACACTAAAATATGGATAGATATCATGCTCAAAGTAGCTACTGCGGCTATAAGAGTTGATGACTTCAGAATTAGTCAGCCTACATTTTTGTATCAGTATTCGCACACCCTATTATGTTGAGAAAATGTTATTTTATTTTGAAACAATGACAAAATGAATAAACTAGAATCATGGAAGACTCCTTAATGTGGGATCCAAATTAATGCCAAATTAATGTCTCTTACTATACATATTTAAATAAAACCAGTGTATTAGGTTAAATTATCAAAAGAGAATGCAGTTCTAGTTATAATGTGATAAGCAATGGCAGACCATTCTTTTTTTTTTTTTTTTTTTTTTTTAATTTTTTTTTTCAACGTTTATTTATTTTGGGGACAGAGAGAGACAGAGCATGAACGGGGGAGGGGCAGAGAGAGAGGGAGACACAGAATCGGAAACAGGCTCCAGGCTCCGAGCCATCAGCCCAGAGCCCGACGCGGGGCTCGAACTCACGGACCGCGAGATCGTGACCTGGCTGAAGTCGGACGCTTAACCGACTGCGCCACCCAGGCGCCCCAAGCAGACCATTCTTTTACTGCAGCGTCTAAAACATTTCACAGATGTTGCAAATCATATTTTTAAAGACCTTGTGTGGGAAAACAGGGTTACAGGAACCAAAATGTCACAGAGAGAGTAGTCTTTCCTATGTAAAGCATCAGTAGCTGTTTTGTTGTTGTTGTTGTTGTTGTTGTTGCTGTTGTTGTTGTTGTTTTCCTGGGGTTATAAGCTAATTCCAGATGTAAGTTTGGCCCACAGAGAGAGACATGTGAGTTGGCACAACTATTTGGAAACTTAAAAAGTTCTAAATGTGTGGCCTATTTCTCCACGGTGCTTTTACGTTGAGATCTTCTATAGCAAATGTACCATAGTCTTCGCCTCAAGATATTTACCAAAGTTGGAAGTACAGTGAAATGCGAGACCAGTGAGTAAAGGCCCAAATCTCTGAAGTGCTGAGATTAAGCTAAGGAGGAAGAGAGAGCTGCCAGGCTGTTAATGAAAAGTCCACGCGACATAAGCCCAAGGAACAAGGAATAGAGGAGGCAGAAATCTCATCAAACCTGTAACACATCCCTCAACTGGCCCAATTCCTCACTGAATTTTTGTGATCAGCCTCTTCCTCAATCTGCTTATCCAAGTAAAAAAAGAACATCTGTTGAAGATAAAATGAACCTGCATCTTGGGGAGCCTGGGTGGCTCAGTCCGTTAAGCATCCAATTCTTGATTTCAGCTCAAGTCATGATCTCACAGTTTGTGAGTTCTTTCCCGCTTCGGGCTCTGTGCTGGCAGCTCAGGACCTGGAGCCTGCTTCAGATTATGTGTCCCTTCTCTTTCTGCCCTCCCCCATCACACTCCGTCTGTCTGTCTCTCTCAAAAATAAATAAACATTGAAAACTTAATATATATATAAACATATATATAATAGTCAGTACTGGTATGATAGATATTATAGATAAATACCAGAGAGCTGAGAAATAGTCCCCCTCACATAACCAGTCCATATGATTAATAAAAAAAAAATAATAATAATAAATTTATTTACTGGGAAAAGGATAACACTTTTCAGTAAATTATGCCAAGGCAATTAGATATGCATTAAAAAAAAACAGTATATTTAGACTTTTCCTAAAGTTTACATAAAAAAGTAATTTGAGGCGTGCCTGGGTGGCTCAGTTGGTTGAGCATCCAACTTCAGCTCAGCTCATGATCTCACGGTCTGTGAGTTTGAGCCCTGCATCAGGCTCTGTGCTGATAGCTCAGAGCCTGGAGCCTGCTTCAGATTCTGTGTCCCTCTCTTGCTCTGTTCCTCCCCTGCTCATGCTCTGTCTCTGTCTCTCTCAAGAATAAATAAAACATTAAAAAAATAAAAAAATTAATTTGATATGATGTATATATTCAGTTGTAGAATATAAAATAAAAAGCTCTTAGATGGAAAGAGAAGGCAGAAGAATATCTTTATGCCCTTGGAGTAAGCAAAGATTTCTCAAATAAGACACAAAATGCAGCAAACTATTTTTCACTGATTTTTAAAAAATGATAAATTGCTTTTTATTAAAATTAAATTTTTATGTTTATCAAAAGACAATATTATTGCAAAATAATGCAAGTCAAAGCCTGGGAGGAGATACTGGTCAGACATTATATAAGAAAATTGCATTCATATGTAACAGAAAGATTTCTATAAAATTAATAATAGAAGAGACAAAATATTAATGGATCAAAATCCTGGACAGGCACTTTGCAATAGAACAATACAAAATAACAACAAACACGAGATGAATTCAAATTCGAACCACATTGCACTTCCACTACATGAATCATACCTCCAGTCTCACCCACACCGGACATAGATCACATTTAGGTGAAATGTTAGCGTTTGGACTTTGGAGTCAATGCTGGGATGAGGTAAGAGCTTTAAGTCTGTTGGGATGGAATAAAGATACTTCGAATGAGAAAAGGGTATGCATTTTGGGGGGGCCACAGGTGGACTATTACGGACTGAATGTTGGGTGTCTCGTCAAAATACGTAGGCTGAAACTTTTAACCCCACTGTGATGGCATTTAGAGATGGAGCCTTTGGGAGGCAGTTGGGGTTAGATTAAATTATGAAGATAGGGACCCCATGGTGAGAATAATGTGCTTACAAGAAAAGAAAGAAATGAGCTTCTTTTCTCCATTCTGTGTGAGGACACAGAAAGTGGCCCTCTGCAAACTAGGGAGAAGGTTCTCCCCAGAGCCCAACCACTTTAATCTCGTATCCAGCCTCCAGAATGATGAGAAATAAGTTTCTGTTGTTCAAGCCACCCAGTCTGTGGTGTTTTGTTATGGCAACCTGACTTAAGACAAGTCTGATTCATTTATTCAAGTGATCTTTATTGAGAACTTATTATATGCCAGAGACTATTATAGGCCCTCGGGATACAAAAGTGACAACAACAAGAAATATCTTTACATTTTCTACCTTTACCGAATAAAACTCTGAGAAAGAATCCAGAGGTAAGTATCTAAATTACCGTACTTAATGTCCAGGATCTTACTTTTCACCCTGTAGCTATTGATTCTACCCTTTGTACTCCATTTTAAATGTATGTGCACAAGAAAGTCATTTGGGAAAAAAACAACAATGTTATTAGGAGATATATATACACATATACATGTACACACACACATAAACAGCATTCATACATGGAGAAGACTATGTATAAAATAAATAATAACTCCTTTTTATCTAAATGAGTACAAAAATTGTTACTGATTTTGGTTGTTTATATTCTATAACTCTTTTCTTGGGCGTTTTTGGCCTAAAATCAGATCTTAAATCATGTTCTTCTTTTGTTTACATTCTGTGCTGCTATCGTGGAAACACATAATCTAATTAAACTTAGATTGTTCTATTAGCAAAATATATTTTTAAATCCTCACCGATACTCAGTGCAATCTTTTCAATGTTCCCATCCCTGGTATAGGTATCTAACTTTGTAGCATGAGTAAGGAATAACCAAACAACGTTTGGCTTCTTAACATAATTTTCTGCACAGGAAGCATATTCAGTTTCCAAACTACACCTAAGCAAGTATGTGCCTTTGGTGATTATTTTAAGACTAAAAATACCAAAATTGAGGCTAATTGCTAGTTTTCATTTTAACACCTCTGCTAGCATAAAAGTAGCATTTCTTCACATGTTCTTTAGTCTTACTTTAATATGTTAATTGATATTCTTGTGAGCAGATAATTACGTTTATTTTGAAAACTTACTATACTATAGTAAGAAGTAATTAGTATTGGGCACGATGTCATAACAAGCCGCAATAATTACATTGAAAGAGTGGTGTTTTTGAAATAAAAAATCACATGGGTGAGTCCTAGTCCCATCACATATTACCTTGTTCAATGTACTCAACTTTTTTTTTTCTTTAAAAAGAACGTAGTAAAAAACATATAACATCATACACTGTTAACAGTAAGTGCAAAATTGTATCCCATCTCTGGTGACAAACTCTACTCCCATTGAACAGGAACTCCCCAGTGCCCCTTTCCCCTTGCTCCCCCCCAACCATAATTCTTTTTTTTTTTTTTTAAGTTTTTATTTAAATTCCAGATAGCATGCAACGTAATACTAGTTTCAGGGGTACAATATAGTGATTCAACACTTCCATGTATCACCCAGTGTTCATCACAAATGCACTCCTTAATCTCTATCACTTATTTAACCCGTCCCCCAGTCACCTCCCCTCTGGTAACCATCAGTTTGTTCTCTATCCTTAAGAGTCTGTTTCTTGGTTTGCCCCCTCCCGTTTTTACCCCTATGATCATTTTGTTTTGTTTATTAAATTCCATATACGTGTGAAATCATATGGTATTTTTCTTTCTCTGCCTGACTTATTTTGCTTAACGTAATACTCTCTAGCTCCATCCATGTCATTGCAAATGGCAAGATTTCATTCTTTTATATTGCTGAGTAATATTCCATTGCATACACATACAACAGTTTCTTTATCCATTCTACTTTCTGTTTCTATGAGTGCAATTAATTTAGATAGCTCATATAAGTGAAAGCATGCACTATTTGCATGAAATTCCTAAGAAAAGTGTTGAAGATGTAGTTTGAATTTTTTTCTGACTGATTTATTTTTTCTGACTGATTTATTAAAATGTGAGAAGAGGGGTTGCCTGGGTGGCTTAATTAGTTAAGCGTTCGACTTCAGCTCAGGTCATTATCTTCCAGTTTGTGGGTTCAAGCCCTGAGTCAGGCTCTGTGCTGATAGTTCGGGGCCTGGAGCCTGCTTCAGATTCTGTGTCTCCCCCTGTCTCTGCCCCTCCCTCCACTTGTACTCTCTCTCTCAAAAATAAACTTTATTTATTTATTATTTATTTATTTATTTATTTATTTATTTATTAATTTGAGAAGAAGGAAATTAATTTGCACAGAGGGAACTGTTAATCAATAAGGGGGCAGAACTTAAAGACTGGGGAAATTCTCAGCCTATCCATGTTGCAGACTGTGAGGATGCTAAAGGTGTGGCCATGTGACCATTTGATAAGGAGATTAGTTTGATTCAGCCCTCTACCCAGAAGCTAGAAGCTATTGTTCAAGATAATAGAATGCCTCAAAGTGATTCAGAGATCATCAGGACTGCCACTCCCATCACAGGCCCAGAATGCATGGTCCTGAAGGGGCATGGCTGCTACATCTACCTAGGTTTTAAAGGGTAGGGATGGGGCCACAGCGTGGCAAAGCCACAGGCCCTGGCAGAGAACTGCAGCAGGGCTGGGGCCCCAGTAAAGCTGCAGGACCATGGCCCACAGAGCCATCAGAGTGACTTACTACCCCATCGGGCCTACAAAACAGAGCATGAGGCCAAAGAGGATTATTCTCAAGTCTTAAGGTCTGATAGAATCTTCTCAGTTAGATTTTGGACTTCTTTGGGATCTGTCCTTCCTTTCTTCTTTCCTATGTCTCCCTTTTGAAATGGGAATGTCTACCCTATGCCTGTCCCAATGTTGTATTTTGTTTTTAATTTTTTAAAGTTTATTTATTTATTTTGAGGGAGAGAGAGAGCGAGCGAGCAAGGGAGGGACAGAGAGAGAATGTGAGAGAGAAAATCCCAAGGAGGCTCCAGACTGCCAAGGCAGAGCCAGGTGCAGGGCTCGAACCCACAAATTGTGAGATCATGACCTGAGCCGAAATCAAGAGTCAGACTTCTAACCACCTGAGCCACCCAAGCACACCTCACTGTTGTATTTTGGAAGCATATAACATGTTTGGTTTCACAGGTTCATGGTTAGAGAAGAGTTGGTCTCAGATGACTCATACCTTGAGTCTCACTCATATATGATTTAGATGATATTTACTTTGGACATACACTTTAAAGTTAATACTGGAATGAGTTAAGACTTTTAGGGCTATTGGGATGGAATGAATGAAATTTGTATGCAAAAAGGACTGAATTTGGGGAGTCCAGGATGGAATACTATAGACAAAATGTTTCCTCCCAAAATTAGTAGGTTGAAAACTAATCCCCAGTGTGATGGTACTTGGAGGAAGGACCTCTGGGAGGTAATTAGGTTATGAAGGAGGGCCTATGAATGGGATCAATGGGTTTATAAAAGAGACCCAGAGAGCTCTCTTTCACCATTTCATGATCAAACCCAGGTGATGGGAAGTTGAAACCTGTTGCTTCCCACCACCTGAGTCAAACTCTCAAGTGAATTGAAACTCTAGCCAAGTAAGAAATTGCTGCGGCTGAGGTCAGAGAGGTTTTCTCCTGCTTTCTACTCTAGGGTTTTGTTGGTTTCACTCTTATGTGGATCCTGAGAAACTTAACAGAAGACCATGGGGGAGGGGAAGGAAACAAACAAACAAAAAAAGTTAGAGAGGGAGGGACTCTCTAAGACTCTTAAAAGAGACTCTTAAACCATAAGAGACTCTTAAAAAACTGAGAACAATCTGAGGGTTGATGGGGGGTGGGAGGGAGGGGAAAGTGGGTGATGGGCATTGAGGAGGGCACCTGTTGGGATGAGCACTGGGTGTTGTATGGAAACCAATTTGACAATAAATTTCATAAAAAAAAAAAAAAAAAAGAAACTCCAGCCAATAGTTTGAGTTCAACCTCATGAGAGATCACTGAGCCAGAACCACTGAACTAAGTATTTTGGGATTTATGACCCTCAGAAGCTGCTAGATAGTAAATGTTTGTTGTTTCAAGCTATTCATTTTGGATTTGAAATGTCATGCAGCAATAAACAATAATAAAATAGGAACACGGAAGCAAACAAAATAAAATTTCTTTAGAAATTATACATCACAGTATAATAAATAATTGGTCCAATAGTAATTCTTAAATACTAGAATATTTTTATACTCTGGTATAGATACAGCCTATGTTAGGATTCTGGATATTCAGTCTAGTTCTAAATAAATTGCAAACTTCAGGTATGGGAAGGTCATTTGTCCAAAGCTAATCCCCTACAGATTTGACTTTGGGATGAGAAGTTAGTTTCTTTCAAAGCCCAGGGAAAATAGCTAAAACCCGGTGCTCATGGCAATTGACGCTCAGTCAGTCACAATGCTTAAATTGGAGCCCTTGATCCTAACAGGGAGAGCTATTTAGTCACCAGAATAAACGCTGATGTGTTCAGTCCAGACACTGACTTATCACATTATAAACTGGAATGGCACATCTTTGGCTTCCGTCTGACTATAGAAGACAGAAGTTCCTACAACTCAGCGTGAAGGTTGGGAGTGGAACGAGGCTCTGCCATGTTATGCATTCTGGACCCATAAAGGCAATCAGGCAAAGGAAGCCTGGCACTTCCCTAATTATTCACTTTAAAAGTTCAGTGGCCCAGTAGTTGGGATCCTTTTCCCAGTGTCTATTTCTCATCTGGACAGATCTTTGTGTGCTAGTCTAAACCGCGAAGAGCACACTGCCCCTGGGAGGAGATTAACAAGGACCAATTTGGAAATATATCTATGAAACACTGTGTTCATTTTCGAACAGCAGCTAGTACAGGACTGAGACTGTTAAGAAACAAAACACAAACGAGATGAGCCCTACCTTCACCCTAGCTTCTCCGTGAGGAAATTCCGAGGATATATACCACAGGAATGAGGAAGCCAAATAGAAGACACTTGCGTTTGGGAAAGTAAAGACAGCTAGAAGACGCAGAGGAGGTTAACAGAGATGTAGAGCTACACAGAGAAAAAATTACCTGCAGAAACTGGCATGAGGAACGCCATGAATCTTTGGCAGAATACTAATGCATATGCACAGATATGGTAAAAATCCACAAATCGTAGCCAAGTTGAACTACAAAGAAAGAAGGAAAATCACTGGATCCTGCAGCCTAAAATGCTCCTCAGACACACAAATGACAGGGAATCGTTCCCATTCCCACCACACAGGGGAGTGACCATGACAAATGGGAGGCTCTTTTGATATCTCTCCCAGAAGCACCATACTTACTAATTGGCCTAAACTAGCCCTGGGATTAAAATTTCTTCTCGATCTGCCCCTTCTCCTCTCAAAAATGACCACAAGAATCATGCCTGGAAATGATAGATTAAAAAAAAGGAGAAAGAAAAGAAAAAAACCCCACTGATCCAATAACAACTTAAATGTCTTCAGAGACAAAACCTAACATAGAGAAAATCATTAAAGGAATAGAGAAAATCAGTAAACAAATATGAAATTTATAAATGCCAGCCTCCAAGAAAACATGATAGATTTGTGAAAAATAGGAAAATATTACCCACAACCAGGAGAAAAGTTGATCGATAAAAGCATAAACACAAATGAAAGAGATGAGGGGCGCCTGGGTGGCTCAGTCAGTCGAGCGTCAGACGCTTGATTTAGGTTCAGGTCATGATCTTATGGTTTCTGGGATCCAGTCCCGCCTCCAGCTTCGTACAGATGGTAAGGAGCCAGCTTGGGATTTTCTTTCTTTCTTTCTATCCTCCCCTCCCTCTCAAAAATAAAATAAATGAACATAAAAACAAATGAAAGCGCGATAAAGTTAGTAGACAAAGGTGTTATAAGCACTCAATGCTCAAGTACTTTTTTAATTTATGTTTATTTTTATTTTTGAGAGAGAGAGAGAGAGAGAGAGAGAGAGAGAGAAAGAGAGATAGTGTGAGAAGAGGAGGATCAGAGAGAGAGGGAGACACAAAATCTTAAGCCGGTTTCAGGCTGCCAGCACAGAGCCTGCCTCAGAGCTCGAACTCAGGAACTGTGAGATTCTGACCTGAGACCAAGTCTGGCACTTAACCACCTGAGCCACCCAGGCACCCCTCAATGCTCACGTATTAAAGGTAAACATTGATGTAATGAATGTAGCATCCGAAGATATAAAAACAGCCAACTACTACTCTTAAAGATAAAAAATATAATATTTGAAATAAATATCTCCCTGAATTAGATTACCAATGCATTGGAGACTGAAAAACAAGAAATCAGTGAACTTGATAAGATAACAAAATATTATTTTTTAATTCAAGAAAAAAAGACTGAAATAGAAGGAATAGAGACACAAAGATTTGTAATATACCATTAAGCAATGTAACATACATGCAATGGAAGAAAAAAAGGGATGACAGGTAAAAATTATTTAAAAAAATAATAGATTAAAAATGTTCAAATATGATGAAAACTCTAAGCCTACAATCCAAGAAGCTCAAAATAATCCCAACCATGGGAACAAAAGAAAATTATACAGGCATATTAAAATCAAATTGCTGTAAACCAATGTCTAAAAAAATCTTAACAACGGCAATGGTCAAAAGCATATTATTTTCAGAAAAACAAAGATAATAATATAAAAAGTTCATCAGAACCTATGTAGTCTAAAGGACAATGAAACAATATCTTAATATCACATATGGAGTAAAAAAAGAAATAAAAATTTTTAAATCAACAAGATACATACTTTTAATTAAGAAAAAATTAAGATTTTTCAGAAAACAAAAATTGAGAGGATTCACTGTTAACAGACTTGCAGTAAAAACAAATGTTAAAGAAAGTACCTCAAGTATTAAGAAAATAATCTTAGATCTCTAAAAATAAACCGAGAACTCTAGAAATGGAAAACTGGTAAATATGTGGGTAAAAGTAAAATATTTTTTTCTCACTCAGCTAAGAAGTACAAATGTCCAGTTATAAAATAAATAAGACACTGAGATGAAAAGCGCCACATAAGGAATATAGCCAATAAGATTGTTATATAATATTGTATGGTGACAGATAGTGATTATACTTACCGTGGGGAGCACTGAGTAATGCACAAAATTGTTACATCAACATGTTGTACATATGAAACTAATATAACATTGCATGTCAATTATATTTCAGTTGAAAAAGCAACTTATTTACAAAGCAAGTATTTTAAATAAAAATAATGACAATGTATTGTGGGATTTGTAACATATGTAAAAGTAAAATGCTTACAACCATAGCACAAGGGATTGGAGAATAAAGTGAAAATTTAGTGATGCAAGAACCCTATATTATATATGAAGTGGTATAATATTATTTGAAAGCAGATTACTATAAGTTAAGGATATAATAATTGTAAATAATTTTAAATTAAATAATTAAAAATAAATGAATAATTATAAATTACTTGAAAGACACTAATTACCAAAGCTGAGTAACAAAATAATAAAACACATGAATAGTTTTATAGCAAATAAATGCTGTATGTATATAAAATTTTCATTATAAAGAATACTCCAGGGGTGCCTGGGTGGCTCAGTTGGTTAAGCATCCGACTTCAGCTCAGGTCATGATCTTGCAGTTTGTGAGTTTCAGCCCCACCTCTGGCTCTGTGCTGATATCTTGGAGCCTGGAGCCTGCTTCGAATTCTGTGTCTCCCTCTCTCTCTGCCCCTCTCCCACTTGTGCTCTGCCTCTGTCTCTTACAAATGAATAAATGTAAAAAAAACAAAAAACAAAAAACATTAAAAGAAAAGAGAATACTACATGCCTTCATGGTTTTATCATTAAATTCTTTCAAATCTTTAAAGAAAATATAGCACCATCCTTGAATAAACTCTTTCAAATAATATAGAAAAAAAAAGATTTATTTCTAGCTCATATTTTTTGTGGCCAGTATTATATTTGTACCAAAAAACTAGATAAAGACATTACAAGAAAAGAAAACTATATGTGATCTCTTACATAAATGTCAACAAAATATTTAACAAAACAGTTTAAATCCAAATCAGCAACACATAAAATATTACATCATTAATAAGTAGGATTTATGAGAGAAATGCAAGGTTGCTTTAACATTTTTAAAATAAATCAATGTAACCTACCATATTAACAGAAAAAAAGAAAAATATGATGATCTCAATAGATGCAGAAAAGAAATATATGACAAAACTCAGCATAAAGCTCAAAATAAAAAACACAGCAGACTAGTACCAGAAAGGAAATTCCTCACCCCGACAGAAGCATCTATAATAAACTTACTTCTTCTGTCATAATTAAAGTAAAATACTAAATGCTCTCTAAGATTTGGAATAAGCACTTCAATTATATATTGCAATTGAAAATTTGATCCAAGATATAATATAATTAAAGAAGTAAAATTATACACAGTGGAAAAGAAATGAAGCTTTCTTATTCACACAAAAATTTGATTGTATTTGTAGGAAATCCTAGATAATCTATGAAAAATGCTATTAGCATTAATAAGTTACATTAGCAAAATTGTAAGATAACACTATAAAACAAAACTATGTGTTTCTATATACCAAAAATGATTGCTTTTGAAGTTGCTTAGGCTTCTTAAATTAACATTCAAAACAGTGATAAATTAAACAATATACACACAAAACCTATGTATGTGGAATTATTAAACATTACTAAAGGAAATTAAGGAAACCTAAATAAATGAGAGCATGACACATTTATGCATAAGACATTATCAAGATGTCAGCTCTCAACTTTCCAAAGCTCACATTTGCAGATTTATTGCAATCTCAATGAATACCCTAGCAGGAATTTTTGTACAACATGCCAAGGTCATTGCAAAATATATTGAGATGCAAATAAATTAAAATATCAAAAATAATTTTGGAAACAACAATAAAAGTAAAAGAATTTGTAATACCTGATGACAGATTTATCTTATGTCTTTGGTAATGATGACAGGGATATATTGACATAAGAAAAACATATATATCAATGGAACAGAATAAAGGACTCAGAAGTAGACAGCCTAGAAGGTTAAGTGATTTGCAACCTGGATGCCAAGCTAATTCAGTGGGAAAAATTCTCTACAACAACCTAGTATACACAAGGAAAATAATTAATCTTGATGTATATATTTCATGCCATAGATGAAATTAAGTCAATAAGACCATAAATCTAAATATAAAAGCAAAAAATTAAACTCTTTGTGGGATAGCAGGATTAATCTTTACAGTATGAGAATAGGCAAAGTTGTCTTAGAACACAAAAATCATTAATCAGAAAATTAAACCTTGATAAATTTAAAGTCTGATCAAAAGTAATCTTTGAGAAAATGAAAAGGTAATCTACAAACTAGGAGAAAATTCACTGTCAGAAGACATATATCCAGAGTATAAAGGTTCTTTCAAACACATAAGAAAACAGAGACTATTTAAACAGATATTTATCAAAGGAAGTTAAATCAACGACCAAAAAGTACAGGAAAAGAAGGTGACCATAATTGGGGGAATTCCAATTAAACCTACGCTGAAACATCAGGACGTATCATTGGAATGGGTGAAATTAAAGACTGAGGATTCCAAGTGTTTGTGAGAATGTGGAGCACCTACAACAGGCATTGATGTCAATTTGGCAGTTTATCCATTTCTTTTATTTTACATGTGATTTACAAAAGCTCATGAGTTCTGGAGGCTGATGCCACCATGGTCAGTTTGGGGGAAAGCCTTTCCTTCTGGCTTGCATTGTTAACCTCCATGCTGTCTTCTGACATTACAAAGAGAAAAGAAAGAAGGGGAGGGAGGAGAGAAGAGCTGGGGAAAAGAGGGAAGAGGACCGAGTCCAGTTTATTTCCTAAAAAGTCAAAGATTCACTTAGCATATAATCTACCCCTCTCACTCTTAGGTATTTACCCAAACGAAGTGGTCACAAAGATGTACACACAAAAGGGCAAAGTTGCTCTCTTTGTAATAATCAAAACGATAAGCAACCCAAATATCCATCACTAGGTCAAAGAAACCAGGTCCTGTGTATGGGATGGTAAGTGGTACAAGAGGTATGACTCTATATAGTGGGATCAGTAGTGCAAAGGACAGCTGACATGTACAAAAACATGGATGAGTCACATGAAACATGCATAATAAAAAGTGTCAGCCTCAAGAGTACAAATTGGTTCAATTTATAAGAAATTTTGGAAACATCACATCAAATCTGTAGCTGTGTAAAGCAGAATAATGGGCTGAGGGAGATGGATGGGATTGATTGGGAAAGGGATGATGGCAATATTGTTTGTTTTGGTTGTGATGTTGGTACTCAACTGTATCCATTTGTCAAAGCTCATGGAACTAAAGAAATGGTTGCACTTTGTTATGAGTGAAGTATAACAATAAAGTTTATTAAAACAAGAATAGGCATCGTAGGACTCTGTCAGATGTTTTTGCTGTACCACATACCTTCAGTTCATTTTCGTGGAAAGCAGACAGTAGAGTAAAAGCCAGAAAGTTATATGATTAGAAGAAATATGCAATTTCTGGTTGATACGAGTTAAATATCCTACCACCAGCAAAGTTCATCTTTTTATTTTCCACCCATGAAATTTTGAATTTTCTTTCCAGTTATTCCAGGAAAAAAAATCCTAAGGGTCAATATGTTCAAATTTAGTTTCTCTCACTATACATAGAAAATCCTAAAGACTCCATCAAAAAACTATTAGAAGTAAGAAATGAAGTCAGTTAATTTGCAGGATATAAAATTAATGCGCAGAAATAAGTTGTGTTGAAGAACCATAAAGAGAAAGTAAAGAAAACAATTCCATTTGCAACTGAACCAAAAAAATAATTACAAAATACCTAGGAATAAACTTAGCCAAGAAGGTAAAAGACCTGTACTCTGAAAACTATAAAACACTGACGAAAGAAATTGAAGAGGCTACAAATAAGTGGAGAGAGAATCCATGCTCATGGATTGGGAGAACTAATACTGTTAAAATGTCCATATTACCCCAAAGAATCTATAGACTAAATGTAGAAAAGGATTATTATCAAAATACCAAGAATATCTTTCACATAAATAGAACAAATAATACTAAAATTAGTATGGAACCACAGAAGACTAAACAGTGAAAGCAATCTCGAGAAAGAACAGAACTGGAGTTATCGCAATCCCAGACTTAAGATACACTACAAAGCTATAGTAGTCAAAAGAGTATGGTATTGGCATAAAACAGATAAATCCAGGAAATGGACTACATAGCCCAGAAATAAATCCATACTTTCATGGTCAGTTAACCTATGACAGAGGCAAGAATATACAATAAAGAAAAGATAGGCTCTTCAATAAATGGTTGTGGGAGAACTGGACAGCTATGTGTGAAAGAACGAAACTGGACCACTTTCTTATGTCATGTATAAAATGAAGTCAAAATGGATTAAAGATCTAAATGTGATACCTGAAACCATAAAACTCCTAGAGTAAAATATAGACAGTAATTTCTTTGACATTAGCCTTAGTAACATTTTTCCAGATATGTGTCCTCAGGTGAGGGGAACAAAAATAAAATGAAAGTATTGGGACTACACCTTAAAAAGCTTTTGTACAGTGAAGGAAACCATCAACAAAACAGGAAGGCAACCTCCTGAATAATATTTGAGAAGATACTTGCGATGGCATAGTCAATAAGGGGTTAATATCTAAAATACACAAGGAACCAAAAAAAACCCCAAAAATCTAATTAAAAATGGGCAGAGGACCTAAATACACATATTTCCAAAGAAAATATCCAGATGGCCAACAGACACGTGAAAAGATGCTCAACATCATTCATCATCAGGGAAATGCAAATCAAAACCACAATGTGAGATATCACTTTGTACCTATCAGAGTAGTTAAAACAACAACAACAAGAAGACAAGAAATAACAAGTGTCAGCAAGGATATGGAGAAAGGAACCCTCGTGCACTGTTAGTGGGAATGTAAATCAGTGCAGCCACTATGGAAAACAGCATGGAGGTTCCTCAAAAAATTAAAATATAAATACATACGATCCAGTAATTCCACTACTTACCTAAAGGAAACAAAAATACTAATTCAAAAAGATATATGCACCCTTATGTTTATTGCAGCATTATTTACAATAGCCAAGATATGGAAGCAACCCAAGTATCCATTGATAGATGAATGGATAAAGAAGAGGTATACACACACACACATGTACATAACTCAGCCATAAAAAGAAGATAAGATCTTGTCATTTTCAACAACATGGATGGTCCTAGAGGTATTATGCTAGGTAAAATAGTCAGCCGGACAAAGACAAATGCCATAGATTTCATTTATATGTGGAGTTTAAAAAACAAAACAAAACAAAATGAATAAACAACCAAGAAAAGCAGAACAGACCCATAAATACAAAGAACAAACCGTTGGTTGCCAGACATGTGGAGTGTGTGTGTTTTGTGGGCCTGGGGAGGGGGTGGGAGGGTGGGGGATGAACAAAATGGGGGAAGGGAATCGGAGATACAGGCTTCCAGTTATGGAATGAATAAGTCACAGGGATAAAAGGTGCAGCATAGGAAATATAGTCAGCGGTGTTGTAATAGCAAAGTATTGTGACAAATGGTAGCTATACTCGTGGTGACCATAGCATAACATACAAACTTGTTGAATCACTATGTTGTACACCAGAAACTAATGTAACTTTGTGTGTCAACTATACCTCAATTAAAAAAAGAAATTAACTTCCACTTATGATTTATACTCTTGAATACTCTTTCTTTACTTACAAGGATATTGAGTCACTAAACCAGAAGAAAATAGAGTTATTTTTTCATGAACTCCCCTTGTTTTTGTCCTGGATTTTCTGGGTATTTACAGAAAAAAAATTCTTTACTTAGAAGTTATACTATAGCTAATAATAGTGAAATATATATATATTTATATACATATATATACATATATATAATATGTAATATGTAAGATAATATGTAATATACAATATATAAAATAGTGAACTTAGAAGTGAACTATATAGCTAATAATATCACAAATATTCATTTAGTCCTTTAATCAATCCAAAACATTGTGCTATACATGTTTTAAGCCATTAGACCCTTAGCAGCCAAAGTTATTAGAAATAGTATAATCACAGTGTGATTCAGCTACATTAGAGCATGAGGTTTCCAAGAAGACTAGAAAGGTATATCAAATTAATCTTGTTTCTTTTATTCTCTCTCTAGCAGAATTCCATGACTTTAAGAAAAATTTATAATGTTTTTATTATTGCTAAGTGTGTATGAATTTACTCTTTACAGCTAGATATTATTAATTTCGGAAAATTAAATTTGTGCTCCGTTGAAATGTGTATATTTTATTAAACTTGAAAATCAGAAACAAAAGAATCTTTAAAAATTCACAAATTTTCAGACAGCCTTTACCATAAGAAATATTATTTCCTAGTTCCTCTAGTTTAAGTAGCAATGATTATAAAAAACATTAAGTTGAAGTCATTTTTAAAAATCCATATTTCAATTTTAGACAATATTGATTGAATCTCTGTTATGCAAGGTGGGGAAATTTACACTTTTTATACTCTCTCTTACTTCTTCTCCAGTTCATATATTCTTACATTAAACAGAAAATATTTATTGATTTGTACATTTGCGGTTTTAAGCAATGAATGACCTTTCTTGCCTCTTAAGCTAAAGAAATGTTCATGGTGACCAGTTAACCTCCAATGAAGGGGCAAAATGCAACTTCTAAATCAAAATGCGACAAATCCTAATACTCATAACATCTGAAAGGTTTTATAGATGAGTACCTAATTATTTGTTAGTCCCAAGGTCTCAGGAGATTCTTTTAACATTTCAATTGATTCTTCATTTTTTTTTCCTGTTATACACAGAAACTGAAATGTTTCCCACTTATGTAGACTAAACTGGTTTAGAATAAGTAAATAAGGGAATTATAAGAAAATGGTTATTCAAGAATTTCAGTTTCTATAGTCAAATTATATGGGTACATTTGGATTACAAAATGATTATTTGTTCTATAAAGAAATATGCCAGATTTCTTTTGAAAGCAAGTGGGCATGAGACACTTAAAATTTGTTTTCACTCATACAATGTGGCAAGTTTATATCTACAATTTTATAATCACAAGTATGATTTAAATAGCACGAGAGTATACGAGCACTTTTTTTCACATCTCATGTACCTCTCTCAATGACAGCATGAGGACAATATTACTAAACAATCTTTCTTTTATATATTAAGAAACTGACTCTTAAAAAGTTTACACAAATTAGCCAAAGTTAGGCAGTTATCTCATCAAGTCTGAATCTAAGTCTTGTGTCCTTACCAAATTTCCAGGCTAATTAAAGTCCTCATTCTTAGAGGACCTGAGTTGTTCTCTACTGACCGTTGCTTGAATTGATGACATACAGAGTTCTTCAGACTGTTTCAAAATTTGAATATTAGTGTAACTCTATGAACTAAAAGGATAGTTTTTTATTTATTTATTTTATTTTATTTTTTTTTTTAATTTAGCACAAGCAGGGGAGGGGCAGATAGAGAGGGAGACACAGAATCTGAAGCAGGCTCCAGGCTCTGAGCTGTCAGCACAGAGCCTGACATGGACTTGAACGCAGGAACTGAGACATCACGACTTGAGCTGATGTCGGACACTCAAACCAAATGAGCCACCCAGGTGCCTCAAGGACAGTTTTTTATTAAATAAATAGGGAAAATTATAGTAAATTTGTACAGGTCTCTTTCCATTGATATTAAAATAGTGATAACTGTATTACAGGTTGGGCACAGTGGGATAAGATTGGAAGTATGAGAGAGAGGTACATATACTTAAAACTCACAAATTGAAAATAAATATGCTATTCTTTCAGCAGCAAGATTCCTGGTGCTTTATAACTTAAATACATTGGGTTTTCACATACGTTACTTCAGTTAATTCTCATAGAATTCCTATGAAGTATGTAAAGTGTATGTGAAATTTTATGGAAAAGAAAACTGAGTGGGAAGTAAAATGACTCACCATGAACAAAATAAACACGGAGCCCTCTGTTCACAATAAAAGGCAAAGATGACCCCATTTTGACAAAATGACTCTAAAATTTATTTGGGATGTAAAATTCAAGAATAACCAATAACTATTGGCTGGAGTAGCAACCTGGAAAAATGGCTGTACCACTTATCAAATGATCCAGAAAGAGATGAATAGACAGAAGTAACAGTATTGCTTTATTTATGTTTATAATAGTTAAGTAATATTGTCTTTAAGCCTTGCAAAACAATTTTAAAAAGATGGGCCATTCATTAATTGGTAGTGAAATTACTATTTTTGTACATAGAAAAGTAACTTCAAGTTATAAAATGTCAACTTTCCATGGATTTTAAATTTAAATTTGAAAGGCAAAGGTAATTTTTTAAAAAGCTGTATGATTTGATAAATTTTTCAAAAACAAGACTCAGTTCATGCAAAACTTGCAAGAAAGATTAATAGACTAAAATAGACTGCCTTGAAATGAGAGTTTTCTATTAACCAAAAGATACTATAAAATGAAAAGATAAGCCCAAACCAGCATTTGTTTGCAACACGTGTTAATCGAAGCATTAGTATCCAAAATACAAAAAAAGAAACCACAAAAGTTAGTTAGAAAAAGACAAACACTCCATTAGAAAGAAAAGAGCTAAAACCATGGGCAGGGCTTTCATAGACTAACACATAAGTGTGACAAGATACTCAAGGCTTATTCAGAAAAATGCAAATCAGCTCATCGCTTCACACTGAAGCATCATGGTACTATTTGACTAGCTTAATAAAAAATACAAATAACCTGATGATACCTAGTGTTATGGAGGTTATAGCGCTTTGGAAATACTAGCCAACTGAGAGTTAATGCCTAAGTTCACGACACTTGCTGAGTGTTCATTTACTTACTGAGATTGAAGATGTGTACTTCTTAAAATTCAGAAGTAATACCTACAGTTATATATTCTAGAGATAACCTTATACCTGTTTACCAAGAAATACAAAAGAATATTTATAGCAGCTCTGTAATAGAAATCACCTGAAAACACCACAAATACGCATCGGCAAGATAATAGGTAAATGTTGTGTGCAATAAAAAAAGGATGATCTAAGGGTCACCTGGGTGTCTCGGTCAGTTAAACGTCCGACTCTTGATATTGGCTCAGGTCATGATCTTACGGTCCTGAGATCAAGCCCTGCGTCAGGCTCTGCCCTGACCATGGATCCTGCTTGGGATTCTCTCTCTCTCTGGCACACCCCAGCTTGTGCATGTGCATGCCTGCATTCTCTCTCAAAATAGATAAACATTAAAAAAAAATGATCTATAATTAAAATTATCAACACACATAAGGCCAAAAAAAAAAAAACAAAAAACCCTGATGTTGAATAACAGAAGCAATCACAGATCTCTATGTACATAAGATACAATTTATGCAAATCCTTAAAAATATATTTATATGGTTTAGAGGGCCGGGCTGTGGTAGGGCAAGGGTAGCACCTTGATCTGCTAAGGTGCAAATAAAATCTATTTCTTAAAGTATATGGTGAATACTTGGGTGGTCAGTTCTTATTATTTAAAAAATATGCATATGTGCATCAGACCTACATTTTATGGTAAAACTACTCCAGAGCTCCCTGCTGCAATCCTAAATTTGGAGGAAAACCTTGATTTTAACTTTAAACAGAGGCAATAGGTAGAAAGAACAGAAAGAATGCACAGGTTGTAGAACTGGACATACCTAGGTTTGAATTTCCACTTGATAACTTTCAGCAATCTAACAGCAGAGCCTCAGGGAAAGTATTCCCTTGGCTTTAGCTCTCCAGAATTGTGTGAATTGCAAACATCAAAATTCTTGGCACATAATAACTCAGTCCAGACGTCTGCACCAAAAGATGACCAAGCTCTAGCATGGTTTCTAGTAGCTTAAGTACCTGTCCCTAGGATGAGCTCATCACCTCCTTAAAACGCGACCTGAGGTAACGCAAGGCAAGGCTGCCCGAAGCATTTACTGATTGTTCCAGCTAAGACCTGGTGACAGGCCGATGGACTCTGGAACTCTCTCTTAGAGTAATTACTTTAGAAACTGTGGAGTTACACATTCTTTCTCAGCCACTTGAGATGTAAAACTACAAGCCCAATATCTCTTTGAAATGCAAACATTGAGAGAGAGAACTCTCTGCCTTCCAGCCCCTATGGGAGGATAAGGGCCTAACTTCCAGGGAAGCCTTGTTGCAACTTGCACCACTGTTTCCCAGAAAAAGGTAAGAGACGGATAAAGGATCAGTTTAGTTCTCTGGATAAACTCCAATTCACAAATCCAGGTAGCCTACTCATCTGAACTAACCCCCTTAACAGCTTTCAGTACTTTTCCCTTAACATATCCCAGCCTTTAAACAGTCTCCAGCTTTGGGTGTCAGCAAAATTAAGTTCAGTTCTCACTAGACTCCTTTCCTTATTTCAATAACATTACTGAGTAAAACCTGTCCTTACCAGCTCAGTGTCAGACTTTATCTTGACAATAAAATGATACAGCATATGTGAAGTACTTACATCAATGCATGACCAATAAGAGATACTTTTCAATAACAAATTCTGTCATTTCTACTCACCCACAGTCTCATCCCAAGTTTCCTTAGTAGCAACTTTTTCTCGAGTAAAGAATACATACAAGTCCATAGGTGAGGTAAAGGACATTTAAGTAGTATACCTACAGCCCCATAAGGCAATTGGAAAACCACTGAATTCTGCTAAAGTTAAAAGTTGAAATTTTAGGGGCACCTGGGTGGCTGAGCAGGTTAAACGTCCATCTTTGGCTGAGTTCATGATCTCGCGGTTCGTGGGTTCGAGCCCCGCATCCGGCTCGGTGCTGACAGCTCAGAGCCTGGAGACTGCTTCACATTCTGTGTCTCCTTCTCTCTTTGCCCCTTTCCTGCTCCCACTCTGTCTCTCTCTCAAAAATAAATAAACCTTAAAAAAAGGTTGAAACTTTATACCGTCAAGAAAATAGTTAATTGTGTATTTATTAGCATTTATTAGCACGCTAATAATTCACTTTTATTAATTCACTTTTATTATTACGTTGCTATTTGATGAAAACCATTTCAAAACCTTAATATTTAAAAAGACAAAGGCAATAAACAAGAACGTTTTTTGCAAGATAAGTTGATATTGACTGCATAGAACTTTTATTTCCAAATGTTTCAACTGTGATTAAGTGAGAAAGAGAGAGAGAGAGGACAAACGGAGTTCACCAGTATTTCTTTACACTGTGTATCTTTTCATCCCCCTTCTAGAACAGTCATAACCAAGAGAAATAAAAATGCATGGGAGTAACTTACCATATCTGTAGGTACATTAGAAGATCTTGTGTAAAAGGTTGATGAAATCTAATCAGTTATTAATGAAATCAAAAGTACCTTAATAAGGTTACATATTGATGACCTCTTTTACTGTAGATAGTTATTCAAATATGTATTCCGTAAAGGGTTTGGTGTATTTGATAATGTCATTACCAATCAATATGCAAATGCGTGGTATTAAGTATAGTCTGTGCAGAGGATTTCATTAGAGATGAGAAAATTCAGAGTGTCAGAAGTAGAGAAAAGAATCATGGATTAATTATATTGCCAACATTCTTTGAGCAGTTTCCCCTGCAAGAGTCAGTTTAAATCTCAGAAGAAATGAATGGCTAACTACTTTGTATAACTTAGTTAACTGTTTTTTGACGCATACATTTCAGTCAATGCTCTAGTAGACTATATTGAAAATTCACTTTTCTCCCCTTTAAGGAAAAGTAGTTTTTTCCTTACTATTAAAAAAATTAAGGTAATGTAATTTCACAAAAATGTAACAATTCATTCATCCAATCAGTTATTAAATGTATTAGATATGAATATATAAATGCTACATACGTGTAAACAGAGACATATCGATATAAATAGATATAGATAATCCATTCAGCTATTCAATGTTTTGTGCCTAACGCCTATCAGGCCCTATTTTAGTTATCAGGGATTAAAAAAATGAATAAAATAGAGTCCCTATATTCAACAAGCTCAGTCTCCTTTGGAAGGTATATGTCCTCTCTAATAGCAGCACAACTGCAGAAAAAATTCACAGTATGTAGTAATATCATAGCATAAACCTTTCAAGAAACTTGAACAGTAGCAATGTCTGAAACACTAGATGAATGCATGGGTGTTCTATGAGATTGGAGATATTGTTGGAAGTAAAAGTCATATATTGGCAAAGTTATGTGTCCTCTATTCTAGCAACAATGAAGAATAAATGACAGGTTTAGTGCAAAAGAGTAATGCAATTGTTTTTATGTCTTACGGGGAAAACTCGTGTCATTGCATTAGCAAAAATTGAAGAAATGTGACAACAAGGAAACCATTCTGCAGACTATTTCAAAAATCCAAGTTAGAGATTAAAAGAAAGTTCTTTAAGCCAGTAGCTATATGTAGGACAAGAAATTATAGAAATTATAGAATTAAGAACCACATTGTTTAACACATATGCTCAACTTATTTGAGAGAAAAAGATTGAGAAACTGAGGAAAACCCACACCATTTAATTTAAAAACCAAGATGACGAGAGTATCAGAACAAAAATAATGAATATCCACAGAAGTTCAATCCATGACAGAAGGGACCTGTAATTGTTCCATGTTGCATTTGAGGTAATAAGGTGGAAATTTTTTAGGACACATCAGGGAATATAGATTCCTACTAGGGGTATAGCAATGGAAACTATTCACTTTCAGAATTATCAAAACATGGTCTTTTGCTTAAAATATTTTTGAGTTGTTCTTTTCTCATAAGACTAGTATCTGAGTATCTACCATCTACCATTGCTTTGTTTTCTGGGTACATAAGCATAACCAAGAAATATGTCTTATTATAGAAGATTAACGGAATAGGAAAAATGGAAAAGTCCCAACGTTGTTTCAACTAAATGTAATATGATATTTGGAAAATATACGCAATTTCAAGTAGAAAGGAAAAAAAATATTTCTTTTTGCCTGGGTGGAAATACAAGAAAAGTGGGCATGCAAAAAGGTAGCAATTCAACCCAAGTGATTTAGTTAGAATTCATGAGAGAAAGCGATTTGTAGAGGACTGTTCAAACTAGAGAAAAAGCAGATGCTGAGTAGAAAAGGAGAAATGAGGGTGCAAAGAGTTTGGTCTGTGGTTATATGTAATGTATAATGGAGTTATTATTATAATTAAGATATTAATTTAAAGAATTACAATAATGTCAAGTCAGTGTATTTATGTGTGAATATATATGGATGAATGAGTGTGCATGTAGAACAAAAAATGGAAATCTGTACCAAAAAATTGCTTAAACCCCACCATTCACTTTTATTATTCATCAGCTTCTGTTACTTGCTTGCTGTTTTACAAGTGATTATATTTTATGTGTTTTACACATGATCTACATTCTTTCCCCATCAGCAGGAAAGATGAAATTCCATGTAAACTAATATGATCTTGAGTCTTGGGATGCAAGAAAAAGGCATTGTAGGGACTCACATTATGGTGATTGTAGAAAATACATGCTGGTAATGAAGGAAGCGATGCCTTATTCCTTAGACAGCAACATGTTTTAATTAAATAATTCATATACAGAGTTTGAGATCACTTAATAATTTCATGCGAAGCAACATTAAGAAGGGCAGATCAAAACAAATGTATGTAACTATCAGTATTTTGGTTGTGTAAAGCTTTTCATAAAAAAATTATCATTTTCTAAATTATATAATACCTCATAATTTTCAATGAATCCTTTTCAAATGTAACTCTGTTTTCCACTTTTTATTATTATTTTTCTGTATCCACAGTGCTTAATTAATTGCCTTGCGATAGAAGGCTCAAAAATATGTGTCAAGTGAATGAATAAATATATGAATGAACGAATAAGTCAATGAATAGATTAATGCTAGCAGGGCAAAGATGTCATTTTAGCTCATTATCCCTGAAATAATATAATATTTGGATTTTCATAGGCTCACAGGAACATAATTATGTACAAAATCAGAGATGATTATTTTTATTTCATAAAGGCCTCATAATGTCTTTCATCAACATATTCTTAATGAGTACCCACTGCATGTTAATAATTGCAAAAGAAGACCAACACCATAGAAATTATAGTCTGGCTCCATATTAATTATGTATAGAGTGTAGTACTTGTTTTATTTAAACATATAGAAACCTTATTTAATATAGGATTCATATACATTTTAGAAGCAATAGTGCTGAATAGGGTAGCTTATAGACATATATATCTGAAGTCATTTCATTAAACGCATACTTCCTAAACAACTCTCCTACCAAACAGAAGTTAAAACAGGCCCTCTGAAATATATGTTGATCCAAAAGAGAAAAAAATTTAAGTCACTGATCATAAATTATTATGACTTGGGGCTGCTCATAAAGACAAACCTAAAATCTAACAAATGTCAAGAATAATAATAATAAAATAATAAAACTTTTACTCAATTATATCTTTAAAAGGATAATTTCTTAAGCACAGCTATTGGGAAAATTCTTTAATTTTATGCATAATAAGCCTCTCCATGGATTCCCAGTAGGAATAGAGTCACGTGATTTCAGAAATGAAATTCAGGGGCATCTGGGTGGCTCATTCTAATAAGTGACAGATTCTTGGTTTCTGCTCAGTTTATGATCTCATGGTTCGTGAGTTCCAGCCCCGCGTCGGGCTCTAGCGGACAGTGTGGAGCCTACTTGGGATTCTCTTTCTTCCTCTGTCTGCCCCTCTCCACCCCTCAAAATAAATAAATACACATTTTTAAAAAAGAAGAAGAAATGAAAGAACTTCGGAGATAATCAGCCCTAAAAACCAGCTCTACTGCATTTAAGATAGGAATGTCAAGTAAATTGTCTAATTTCACTGAGTAAACTTTGGGTCTGATGTAAAGTAGTTTTATGACTCATACTCGATTGTTTTGTGTGAATTATTATATTGGTCAGGATAATGTAGGGTGCGCTGCACAAACAACCCTAAATTCTCCGTGGCATATAACAATGAAGGTGGCTTTTCAAGTTTTTGCTCAAAACTCACTCATATATAGTGTTTAAAGCAGGTAACGTGGTTACTCCTGAGATTGAGAGGGTGAAAGCTTACATTCATCTTCAAATGAGGGGCAGTATATGTTTAGAACAATAATAAAATCTACCACAAAGGCTTAGCAAATGAGTTCCTCATAAAACAACAGATTCAATGACAAAACTCTGCTCTGATTCAGGTACATTCTGTGTCATTAAGTCCATCACTAATTTAAAAATGGAAATTTTATGTGTGTGAGAGGAGGGCGTTGTATTGATTGGTGTTTCTTGGAAACTTCTTATCCACATTAAATACATAAATCATGTTATAAATGCCTCAAGACAAAGGGAAAAAGTCTAAGCATCATCTTTACTATAATTTATCTTCCCTGTCTAGGATTTCTATTGAATTATATAATAGTAATTATTTCAGAGGAAGAGAGGGGAGAAGAGATTATAAATCTAGTAACTTTTATTGAAATTTTCCATTTACAATAGTTTTCCTGAAACAATTGCAGATAAACTGGTAGTTTTGGATATCATTCCAAGAGGAATTATTAACTTTCTTCAAGAAATTATTTTTAGTACATCCTCACTCAATTGGTCCTCTTTCTATTGTGTTTATAATTTATTATTCAGCAAAGATCTGAAGTGAAATATATCTGGTTTCCTAGAAAATTTATCATAACAATTCTCAGCTTCAGAGCCACTTAAAATCTAATTCGATTCACTTAAAATGATTTCCTGAGCAACTTTTATTTTCCTAGCACTCTGGTCTATGAGAAGCCCCAGAAGTATATTATCTCTTTTGATTTACTAGTTACTATTCTTTATTAGCACTTGGAATTATAGCAATTCATATTATTGTCTCTGCTTCCTGGACCAGAAACCATGGAAGAATTGGATCTGGATACTTGGACCGGGATCTAGACTGGAAACGAAAGCCTATATTAGGTAGTTTGATAGAGAAATTTAATAATTCCAACACATGAAGAATTTGCAAGAGTGGGAAGCAGCAAACTTTCATACAGTTAGAGACACAGAGGTAGCAATGGTGTTGGAACCTGAGTCCAGAAGCTGGAACTAAGACAAATGCTGCCATACGGGGGCTGGGAACGTGGTGTTGGGGCCTGTCCATTAGGGGCTGGAACCATGGAGATGTTACAGAAACGTAAGGTGAGGATGATCAGGACTTCTTCCATCTTCCTACCCTGAATATTTGTGCCACATCCTGCATCTAACAAATCTAATTCAATGCAGTAGACAAAAAAGAGAGAGACTAAGGGTCCAAGTGACAAAGATGCTTTCAAAATGCAGTTTGAATGAGACTCCCCCCTGAGATAGGTATGGAGCACAGGAAGAACAGAAGTGGGTCAGAACACGAAGAGGTATATGTTTATGGCTACTTTAGTATATGCATAGCTTTGGACGGAGGGTTCCCTTTTTTGGTGGCATTTGCATGTTCTCATACTTAGAAGGTAGAAGAATAATGTCATCCAGGAGAGAGTGAGAAATATTCTAACACCTACATCTCTTGTAAGACCTTTGGAGACAAAGAACCATGGTCCCATAAATTGAAAAAATGTTTTTAATCTCAGACTTGAAAAGATAGTTAACAAATATGTGTAGGTCCTAAAAGGACTGGTGAAACATATTCATTTTGCTGACTGTTCATTTACTGCCCTGACAAAGTACCAAAAAGCCCACCCTTAAAATAATTTCCTTTGTCATAAGGCAAAAGATCTCCAGACACATCAGTAAGCATAGGAAAACGGTAATACAATGAATGGTATTGTATAGGTCCATCCCTAACGTCTGAAGGGTCCAAACCAAGAGTAAAGGTGGTGGTCACATGCCATATGCTTCATATCAAGAAAGGTTTAAATAAAATATGTCTGTTTTATTTCCTTTAAAAATATACCTTAGTAATAATCAAAAAGAAAAACAACGGACTCAAAGTTAGCAAAAATCAAAGATGATTGAATTTGTACATCGGTGGTCAGCAAAGCTGAGAGGAGACATGAGATAAAGATGCCTAAGGGGCACATGGGTAGCTCAGTGGGTTAAGCATCAACTCTAGATTTTGGCTCAGGTCATGATATCACACTTGGTGAGTTTGAGCCCCACATCGGACTCTGTGCTGACAGTGTGGAACCTGCTTGGGATTCTCTCCCCCACTCACACTGTCTCTATCACTCTCTCAAAATAAGTAAATGAACTTAAAAAAAAATGTATAAAGTATACACTTATACCATAAAATTTGTCTGTGCCTTAATTTCAGCAAAACAACTAATTTTGCCACCAATACTCATTATTTTCAAATAATTTGTGTTCTATTTACAATAATGATTTGAACATGGAAAATGAAATGTTATTGTATTCAATGTAGAGTTGTTATGCCTAGAATACGTTTTCTTCCTTTCCCTATAAATCCAACCCAG
The DNA here is from genome assembly GCF_022837055.1 of Prionailurus viverrinus. Lineage (NCBI taxonomy): Eukaryota > Metazoa > Chordata > Mammalia > Carnivora > Felidae > Prionailurus > Prionailurus viverrinus. Next base: position 27,009,833 of record NC_062571.1, on the reverse strand, counting down.
ACTTAGTTTCTTCCACTCGTCTAAATGTTTCCTGAGCAAGATTACTAAAGTAATCTTTCCCTACTTTGAAATTCTCTAATTATACAATTAGTCGGATAATTACTTGCAAACTATGTTGTAATACCACCCTTTTTATTAGCTTAGACTTTAACTTTTCCCCCCATTTTCACGTATCTAGATTACCCCACTATAATGTTGCTTTTCTACAGTAAAATCTAGTTTTATTCTTAGCTTGAGAGCTTTTACTCTTTATGTGCTCAGTGCACCCAAAGTTGTCTTTTTATACACATAGAGAGTAGTCAGTTGCTTGGAAACTTGTGCCATTGATCAAAACTGAACTTAGGGGGTGCCTGGGTGGCTCAGTCAGTTAAGCGTTTAACTCCTGATTTTGGCTCAGGTCATGATCCCAGGGTCATGGGATGGAACCCTGAGGCTGAATCTGTGCTGAGTGTGGAGCCTGCTTTGGATTCTCTCTCTCTCTCCCTCTGCCCTTCTCCTCCACTTGTGATCTCTCTCTCTCTTTCTCTCTCTCTCTAAAATAAAAAAAAAAAACAAACAAACTGAACTAGAAGCACTTAAGTCTACTGATTCCTTCATACTCTTAAGTGATGTCATCCAATTTTTTTCCAGTACTCAATGTTAAACCATCTACAGCCTGAAGGTGCCCCACCTGACCTATAGTCTTAAAGAGTACATACTATTCTTGCACAGAGGTTTTCCATCTCAAATTATCATAGGCATAATCGCACATTGTTCCTATGTCAGCAACTTTTATGGAATACTAGACGAATACCAGTGAGTAATAATAGCCTTCACCTGATTTCCTACTCTGTGTCAGACACTTTGTACAGGTGAGTACACAGGCCATGAATTTAGACTGCTTGGGCTCCAGTCCAAGCTCTCCGTGAATTGAGGCAAGTTGCTTTATTTATTTATTATTTTAATGTTTATTTCTGACAGAGAGAGAGAGGGAGATGGGGGATGGGAGCAGGCTCGCCTGATGCCGATGCTGCTTGAACCCACGAACAGAGAGATCACGACCTGAGCGGAAGGCAGAGGCTTCACCGACTGAGCCTCCCAGGCGCCCCGAGGCAAGTCGCTTTAAATTCATCAATGTTCAATCCCCTCACTTGTAAAATGGGCTCTTGTAAAGATATTCCTAACAATAGTTATCATAAATTTGTTGGAACTATAAAATAGGCTCAGTGTGAAGTACTTTACTGGGTGGAAGAGAGTACATGCGTAGTTGAATTTGGTGTACTTATCTTTAAAACTACACACATGGGCTCCCTGGTGGTAAAAATATTTAACTCTTCAAAAAAAATGGTGTTATCATTGAAACGTTTTCTTAAATTCATGTTTCACCAATTGGAATTCTGGACTTCAAGCTTACACATGACATCCTAGCCAAGTTCAGCATTGTAACATAGGTATGTATACAGCAATGTAGATCCTTTTAATCCAGGATTCATACAGCCTAAATTTTATCCTTTTCAGGTTTAAAAAAAAAAAAGTGTGACCAGAAATAAGTTAGTGTGACCATTATGGAATCTATTGGCGTTGTTGACAGCTGACATTGTTAGAAATAACTGAGTGCAGTACCTTGGTGTTAAAAACGTTTGAAGGGATTCATCCCTTGGGGAGTAATTGCCCTATTATTGTTTTTTCTTTTTTTCTTGAAGTTTGAGAACAAGGGTTAACTAGACATGATTATTTCAAAGGCTGTAATTAAGACCCTTAGATACATTGCTGGCTTGGAAACTAAAACAAGCTTCAGGGTATGGATTTAAGTACTGACACTGTGTACCCGTAATATGCTTATTATAACTGACAGGCAGTCAATATGAAACCCAGCTGGACGCAGACACGCCCGCAGCCGCAGCTCATTGCATCCTTATGCTTGTATCATAAAAACATACCCCCTTGCTGACACTATGATCCTTCTTTCTCTGGTCTCAAGCATTGGACGAAACCGCTCATTTTCAAAACGCTGCCAGAATGAAACCCTGTGATCTCGTGGCATTTAATTTCCAGACACTGATACCAATTGTATCTTTAATGAAATTAACAGAGGCCTAGCCTCTTACACTGAAAGGAAACATAGTGGTAACCTGGTGCAAGGGTTTATTTTACAAAATGAGAAAAGGATGGATGTACAAGCGAAGCAAATTGCCCGAAATCGAAGAAATAAGCAACCCTGGATCAGACACTGTGACATGGGTCCCTTTGCTCAAACAACTTTAACTCTATCTGGCTGCATTCCCAGGGACATGAGAGCAAATTAACAAAATTATATTTATACTAAAAACACCGGGGCATTTATTTTCATGCAGCAGAGTAGAAAAGTGAAAAGTCCTTTTTAAGAGAATAACCAAATCCTTATAGGCAATTAATAAAAAGCCAAAAAAAAAAAAAAAAAAAAAAAAAAAAAAAAAAAAAAAAAAGCCTGGGCTTTGGAACCTCAATTAAGTCACTTACCTTGTGAGATCCTTGAGGAGAGAAATTCTAACTTATTCATGGCCTTTCTTTTGAGTATTTCAGATAGTGCCCGGCATATAGTAAGCATGCAAAATATGCTTGTTGAATGAAATTGCCTACACTTGAACTGTCAGGGTACCTAGCAGCTGTCAGATTTATGATTTTTGTCATATTTTCTGACAGCTAGGAAGGTTCCCTAACCATTGTGCAGATGCCTGTCCTATGCACTGAACCGATTTCTGAGTCAATGAACAACAGAATGAGCTCGAAAGCACTAGAAGAAAATTCTACCAACTCAAATAGATTGGTATGTACGACATAATAATAACTCCGAATTCGGGTTCAGGGTAAAAGATTTCCACAAAATTAAAGATTCCCAATATATCAATATGTATTACAATTAGAATAGTGGAACAAACACCGTCAAACTGTACTCAATTTTTCAGGTTTTGCTCCTGAAATACTTGTATCTGCTTTTCCAAAGGGTAATATGTAGCATTTCCTAAAGAATGGTTCCAAAATTTATTAGTCTTAGGAAGAGTGCATAGCAGCCAAGATAAATGCTTGAGTAAATTTCAGTGAGTTTAGTGAGTGAATTTTCCACAGTTCTTGAAAAATCAGTTTTATTAAATTATAGGAAACCTAAAAATTAAGATTGAGAGGTTTTTTTTTTCATGGAATCATTGTACTTATTGCCTTTTCTTTTTTTATTATTCTTTTTTTATTTTTTTTAATTATTATTTTTTTAATCTTTATTTTTGAGAGAGAGAGACATCATGTGAGCAGGGGAGGAGACAGAGAGAGAGGGAGACACAAGATCTGAGGCAGGCTCCAGGTTCTGAGCTGTCAGCACAGAGCCTGATGCGGGGCTCGAACTCATGAACTGTGAGATCATGACAGGAGCCGAAGTCGTACACTCAACTGACTGAGCCACCCAGGTGCCCCTATTTATTGCCTTTTCTTTGTCAAATGTACTATGAAGTGTATTTCTGTAGCACGAGTTAGTTTATACATAATTGATAAATAGAAGGATGATGTCAGTATAATTCACAAGTCGGATGGGCTCATTTTTGATATTACCAAGAATCCATATGAATGCTAAGCATGTTAACATAGCTGAGTATTTTTTTTTTTATTTTTATTTTTTAACATTTATTCATCTTTGAGAGACAGAGAGAGACAGAGCATGAGCAGGGAAGGGGCAAAGAGAGGGAGACACAGAACCTGAAGCAGGCTCCAGGCTCTGAGCTGTCAGCACAGAGCCTAACATGGGTCTCAAACTCACGAACTAGGAGATCATGACCTAAGCCCAAGTCGGATGCTCAACCGACTGAGCCACCCAGGTGCCCCCATAGCTGAGCATTGAATGGAGAAATACAATCTCGTACACAGTGAAAATTCACCCACATTTTTCACCTTTGTAATATATGGCCATGTGCTCAATCTTCGAAGGATTTAAAGGCCACTTCTGTTCTCCATGTTTTTTGTGACTTTTCTGTCACCTTCATAACAGCAGCATCAAATCCACCTTATGCTCCCTCCATCCAGCTAAGTTTAGCTTTATTTTTTTAATTTTTTTTAATGTTTATCTATTTTTGAGACAGAGAGAGACAGAGCATGAACGGGGGAGGGGCAGAGAGAGAGGGAGACACAGAATCCGAAGCAGGTTCCAGGCTCTGAGACATCAGCCCAGAGCCCAACGTGGGGCTCGAACTCATGGACCGCGAGATCGTGCCCTGAGCTGAAGTTGGACACTTAACCGACTGAGCCACCCAGGCGCACCTGCTTTCATTTTTAAAGTAAAGTTCATTCTTTCCTATGGCCTATTCTTTGCACCAAAAATGTTGTTATTTTTAAAGTGTTTTAAAGGTAAAATCATCACCAGATCCTTATGAATCCTTGCAATTTTGTTACCTGTTGGCACTTTGATTACAAACTCACACTGATGCTGAGTAGTCTGCTCGACCATTATTCTCTCCCATCAGCTCTTATTTTTAGTCCATGCAAGGTTTTGTAGGAATTCATCTATTTTGCTGTCACTTAGTGTTGGGCCACGATCAGGGGAACTAAGATGAAGCCAGAGCCTTAAAAAGCTCCGTTTCATAAAACTCTGTAGATCTAGAAAAAAGACATTATGACAACACAATAAAAGAAAAAGCTAATACAGCCTAGAGATAGGGTTTGCCAAAAAGTTTCCACGAGATGTCGTTATCTGGCTGAATCTGGATGGTAAATGAGAGGTGGAGTAGAGAAGGGGACAGTGCATCCCAGGCATGCTTAGAGTCACAAAGGAAACAACCGACCGACCAACCAACCAACCAACCAACCAGCATTGCTTAGCATAAGGAGGGTTTTCCTAATTCTCAGGAAGTCTAACTAGGAGCTATAGATACAGAGTGATGGATTCATCGTATATTTTTGGCCTGTACTGTGTGGTAGGTTATGCAAAGAGTATATTGTCAAGATTGAATGAATAATGACATTGAAGAATTGGCAATAGCAAAAAGAAAGAGCAAGACACTAGCAGCTAATGGGGAAAAAAAATTAGTACAAGAGGAAATGCACCGTATTGTCAAAAAATTGCTGTCACAAAAAGTGGGCTTTATAATACAACGTTTAGGTTTTTATGTTGACAACATCTACTTTACAGAAAAGAAGGGGAAAATGCGAGAAACTAAAACTAATCCAAGAGTTCACAGCCTAAGGAGTGTAATTCACAAAAGCAATATTAGCATAAAACTTGGAGCCAGCAGAGTGCAGAGAGCTCTCCTGACATACAGTTTTTCAAACATTACACAGAGAACTAACAGACTGACATTTGCATTTTTCCCTGAGAATAAAAAATAGTGGATTAATCTGCAGTGAACATATTCAGAATTTCATTACAAAGAAAGGCCAAAACATGAAGTCAACTTCTAAAATCAGAGGTGTAAATATGCTGTAAAAAGACCTATGACCAAAACGCGTGTGTTTAAAGGCTTGACTCAGTAACAGCCACTCTGCTGGGCTGACACAGGCGATATAAGGAAATTCAGTCTGTTTCCTTTTGTAAGAAAAGAAGGATGTGTTGCACCTAGGCTTTTAATGTTCTTTTAATTCTATAATTAGAGATTAGTTAAGAAATGACAGGTAATCACTCTGTATTCTTTGAGGGCGCAATATAAACCCCGAGAAATATGAAAAATCTAAGACTTTCTAGATGCCTCATTATTTTACCCCTTCGTGGCTATTTAATTAGAATAAACCATTTTCAATGCACTGCTCTATGAAAGTCAAGAACCAAGGGAGTATAAGCAATTATTTACAAAATATGGGACTGGATGGATGGCTAAAAATACATGGCTTTGCTAAATAACCAGTGGGTTTTGTGGAAATCTTACTTGAGGGAGAAGAAAAAAAAAACAATCAACTTTCAAACGTGCTTTAAGTTTTCTTAAAAGATTAAAATGGAGAAGATACAATAAAAGGAGGAAAAAATAAAATATGATTTGGATTAGATGGCTCCATCATTTTAATTCTGTTTATTTTTCAAAAAAAAAAAATCTAGGTTGTATTTTAACAAGTTAACTGGTTTTTCAATTTCATCATTGCAAAATGTTTTCATACCTCCTCAAAGATGACAAACAGATGCATAAACTCTGCTTCTCAGTTTAAGCAATTCTGCAACATTTGTTCAGTGCTTATTGTGTGTAGAGGGATGAAGAAAAGCCTGATCCCTGCCTTCAAGAAGTTAAGGTACTAATTATCACAGAAAAATATGCAAGAAGGCAGTGTGAAATGATTTTTTTCTTTTTTCTTTCTTTTTTTTTTTTTTTTTAATGAGCAATGAGCTGTGGGAACACAGAGGAAAAAGTCACTGATGCTCAAGGAAATAAAGGAAGCTTCTTAGAAGAGATGCATTTGAGCTGGGCCTCAAAGGTTTGGGAAGCAGTTTCACAAGGACACAGGGGAAGAGAGAGGAGGATATTATAAAACACCGCTTGGAACAAATGTGAGGAAAGTAGAAATGACTTGTGATTCAAGGCCCTCTGAGGGCTTTCTTAAGCCTGAAATATGTTTGGGAAAGAATGCTATTTAAGAATAGACTTGTTTTGGGGCGCCTGGGTGGCGCAGTCGGTTAAGCGTCCGACTTCAGCCAGGTCACGATCTCGCGGTCCATGAGTTCGAGCCCCGCGTCAGGCTCTGGGCTGATGGCTCAGAGCCTGGAGCCTGTTTCCGATTCTGTGTCTCCCTCTCTCTCTGCCCCTCCCCTGTTCATGCTCTGTCTCTCTCTGTCCCAAAAATAAATAAAACGTTGAAAAGAAAAAAAAAAAAAAAGAATAGACTTGTTTTGACAACAATTACAGGTATTGGGGCAACACTATGAGGGATTTAGACTACGCTTTGTTTGCAATAGATATCCTTCAAACATCGCTGATTAGTGAGTCAGTGGGTCAGAATTTTTCTTAGGAAATTCCACTGGTGTAACTTGTGGAGTCTGGATGACTCACGGAGGGTTCCCTTAACTGAGCAGTGTTGCATCCACATGACTCCTGAAACAGAATGCTAGGGACACCAGGGACAGTCACAACAAAGTTTATTGCAATGAGAGGCAAGGCAAACCGATCGATCGGGACCGACACTCTTGACCAGAGTGCGGTCTCGAACAGCCGGGATACAGAGTTTTTATAGCTGACCACATCGTCTTATTATCACCTGGGAACAGAACAAAGGAATAGTTCCCAGGTGAAAACAGTTCAAACAGGCCCTTGCCCCAGTCCAAACACTAATCCATCCCTTGATTGATAGGATAAGGCTGTTATCTCTTAACCTAGAGTGTTAAAACAAAGCTGTAATTTCTTAAGGCTACAGGTTAGCCCTAGGCTACAATTTAACCCTTACAAGCAGAGTGGTGGAAAAATGCACTCAGTTACTGAAATTACCAACAACTCATTGGCTAAACAATTCCTATCACATTTATGTTGAAAAATACCAAAAAAAAGTTCTTTTTTAATTTGTCTCAATGTTTATTTTTGAGAGATAGGGAGCACAGCATGAGCAGGGAGGGGCAGAGAGAGGGAGACACAGAATCCAAAACAGGTTCCAAGCTCTGAGCTGTCATCACAGAGCCTGATGCAGGGCTTACGCCCACAAACCGTGAGATCATGACCTGAGCCGAAGTCAGACTTTGAATCAACTGAGCCACCCAGCTGTCCCTACGGAGAAAAGTTCTTAATGAATGTTATACTAATAATAGTATGGCGAACCTTAGGAAATTGTTGGTATTCAACTGTTTTTGACTTACAAAAATGATCATCTCATCACGTTCAGTTAAATCTAACCCATAATGACTTTGGTGCTACAAAATTAACTCATTTATCAAGGTGTCTGATATATGTTTCCAACAGAATACAACTAGCTTTTATTTTAGGGGAAAATTACTTTTGAGTAATGAAGAAAGTAAGAAAAAACAAAGGACAGATGTCTGGTTTCAGGAACATGGGGGATTGAGGTAATAGACCTCCTTTTATTCCTCTGCCCTCCATTAGTAGAGCTAAAATGCTGAATAAATCATATTTAAGAGCATTAAATATACAGTGAGGCCATAAAGAAAGAAAGGAAACTCCAAGTGCCAGAAATAAAGGAGGGCTTGGAAAAGTGCAGCATGCTTATAAATTGCAGGCTGGTGTTTTCATACTGGAGACACAGCGTTGGGCTCCTGCAGTAAAGGGACTGGGCTGCTATACAGGTTGGGAAGTGGTGATCCCTCAGTGAACAGCACATAAAGAATGGCCCCCATGGGCCAGGAAGGCCAAAAGAAAGCTTGTATCTGTCCCACATTTTCGAGGAAATTACATACACACATGTATAACAAAATACAGTAAAACCTTGGTTTGCGAGTATAATTGGTTCAGGAAAAAGGATTACAATACCATAATATAATACCACATAATAAAGAAAATACAAAATATAAAGAAAACTAAACAACTTAACCTGCACTTACCTTTGAAAACACACATGGCTGGTGGGAGGGAGACAAGAGAGAGGAGGGTTATAGTGTAGGATGACTTTCACTAATACTAACGGAATCACTGCTATCCGTTGACTCAATGGAATCTTTTTCTTTTTGTGCACCTTTAACAAAAAACCTATCCCATGACCTAGAATGAAGCACAGCATTCCTAAGCCTACTCTTGCATGGGAAAGTAAAGGACTGTCCATAGGTGCTTTGAAGTAACAAAAATACACCTTCCAACATCTGAAAACTCACTTTCTGCCAAACATCGCTGCCTGAGACCAAGCATCCAAGCATGAGAGACAATCACCCACAATCCCACAGAGAGAGAGAGAGAGATAGAGAGAGGGAGGGAGAGAAAAGAACCATTGGCTCAGTTGTGATTATGCGACATTCTGCATCACATACTACTCATATTGTAAGACTTTTCTTTTTTATCAAGTTAAAATTTACTAGAAATGTTTGCTCGGCTTGTGAAACGCTCAGAACAAGTTACTCGCAATTCAAGGTTTTACTGTATATATTTTATATACTTTCATACATATATAAAGTAATTGTATGTATAATAAAAGCAAACTTTGCACTTCATGAAGGTGCAGCAACAAACAAATTTACAAACCAAGAAATTCACACACAAAAATTATCTTCTAGGGACGCCTGGGTGGCTCAGTCAATTGAGCCTATGACTCTTGATTTTGGCTCAGGTTATGATCCCATGGTTCATGAGTTAGAGCCCTGCTTTCGGCACCACACTGACAGTGAGGAACCTGCTTGGGTTCTTTGTCTCTCTCTCCCTCTTCCCCTTCCCTGCTCACTCTCTCTCTCTCTCCTCTCTCTCTCTCTCTCTCTGTCAAAATAAAGAAATAAGCATTTAAAAATATATATCTCTAGTGGCCCAACAGAAACAAATGTCATGGAAAGCATAAATCAAGAGGAAAATGGAAAATGTAAAGGCAACAAAATTTATATTGTGTCCACTGTCGTTGGCATAAATATATTCCTCTTGCAGTCTAACAACTCTATGAGGTAAGTCTTACTATTATACTTTTCACAAATGAGGAAACTGAGGCATAGCTAGATTAAGATATATGGATAAAGTTATACTGCTAGTAAGCAGTGGTTCAAACCTGGCAGTCTTATCAACTTCACTAAGGAGCTTCTTCAAGGTAAATAAGACCATATTAAAATTTGAAATTAAACAGATTTCTGTAAGTGACAAGCCATCCTAAACTAGGTGAAAATACAAGTCATAAATGGGAAATTATGTATGTATTCCCATAATGGGAAATTGTATTCATGCAATTGACAAAATAGCAAACAAAACATGTGTCTCGATTTTTAAATACAAAAGGTGGGGCACGGGCGCTTGGGTGGCTCAGTAGGTTAAGCGACTGACCAGTTCAGGTCATGATCTCACGGTTTGTGAGTTCCAGCCCTGAGTCCAGCTCTGTGCTATCAGTTTGGATGGAGCCTGGAGCCTGCTCCGGATTCTGTGTGTGTCTCTCTCTGTCTCCACCCCTCCCCCACTACTTTATCTTTCCTTCTCTCTCTCTCTCTCTCAAATGAATAAACGTTAACAAAATTTTTATTTATTTTTGAATAGTAAAAAGAAGTTTTCAGGCAGAAAAAATATTGATGTTCATTGAAAAGCACATACCCAGTACTCCTGCTTGGTTAGACATTCTTAACAAAAGTATAAAATCTATATAGAATATGTACTAACCTCAGATGATCATGTATTAATTTTTTTTTCCTGAGGAAGAATGGAAAAGATGAAGGAGGGTAACTCTATCTGATTTCATTTTCTTTAAAACAAATTTATGGAGAAAAATGGCAAAATGTCATAAGTCCATAGGTGTCTATTATATGGCTTTATGTATTTTGCATGATTTTGCAATATGTCGTGATTAAAAAGGTTTTTTTTTAATAAAAATGTTAAAGAGTGAATGAAAACAATATCACTGAGCGTAGTCAGCTCTAACTTCACTCTGACTGTATTTTTAATTCAGGATCATATGAAATGGACTTCAGTGTCAACCAGCTCAAAGGAAACTTGCAAATCCTCTTTAAAAGACACACCCACAAAGGGACCCATGATTTATTTTTACTGCATGTAGCATTTACTAAATAGGCAACAATTAGAAAATATGGATTTCATAAGGTATAAGGGGAAAGAATGAGCCAAAACTGGTCCAATTAGCGCTATTATATATCATTGTGTTCCTGTTACATAATGTAACTCATAAATCTCACCATGTTTCATCCCAAATATAACAGGTATGAATTGGCAATTACAAATCAGACAGGTACCATTACAACTTTATTTTTCTAATAGAATTTAATTTCCTTTATGAGTCTCTATTTCTATGTGATACAGGAAATAAAAAGTTGCTTCAAGGTATTTTAATCATTTTGTCTATTACGGGTTTTTAGAAATCAGTAAAATTAGTCAGATTAATTAAATGAGTGCTTAAAACTGTCTCTGAACATTTTCCTTTCTCATATGTCCTAAGTCCAACTTCTGTTCCTAAATTCACTGACCTCACCCGGGCCCCTTGCCCAATGATGGCACAGGGCTTAAAATATTTCTCAAAGCTCAGGTCTTAATTTGTGGAGTTCTCTAAGGTCAGCTGCATCTCGCTGCCTCAAACGTGTGGCTATCAGGTGAACTGGATACACTGTGGTTGGTTCCTATCAGGTTTGTGATATACGAGTTCCCACAGAAACAACCCCTTTGCTCCCAGTGAACCTGATTAGTGGCCTTTGGTGAAGCTGTCAAGGCACCCTAAGCTCCCACTAACTTCTGCACCCTATGCCTGGGTCCCAGGAGACAGATTTCTTCATTCCAAATTCATCTCCGTAGGAAACTATGACCAGTGTTATCTCCTGTATACATATGGTTCTACACCGTGGTTTTAAAGTTCTTGCCCAAATGGTATGCTTTTCTGAGGGTCCGGCTATTCAGAAAAATTCAAAAAGTACGGGTGATGCTTTAAGATCTATCTCCTCCCAAGATCCTTGGATGGGTTATCTGGCCTAATACCCCTCCCTCGGAGGGGGGGAGGGGCTGCCTACAGAATGAGCCTCTTTGCCACTATCTCCAAGTTTTACCCAAGTCTCTGCAACCTAACCTCATTTATATCTCCTTTCCAGGGGCAAAAATAGTACTTCCCATCCTGGTATGGGTCATGAGAACTTAGTCCTACATAAGGGCTATTTTCAATTTAACTTTAATGCTAAGTTAGCGCAATAAATGTTTTTGTTCTCAGCAATCATTATATGAAGAAATTTGGGAGAAGAGACGGGGAAGGGAAAGTATTTCTACATTGTCCCATTTCACTAGTAAGAGTCCACTAGCAGAAGCACAAGCTAGTAAATTGAAGAAGAAAACAGGGAGAACACTCAGTTTAGTGCATTTTTAATTTTTTTAATTGTTTATTTATTTTTGAGATTGAGAGAGAGAGAGAGAGAGAGAGAGAGAGAGAGAGAGAGAGAATGCAAGCTGGGGAGGGGCAGAGAGAGAGGGAGACAGAATCTGAAGCAGGCTCCAGGCTCTGAGCTGTCAGCACAGAGCCCGACGTGGGGCTTGAACCCACGAACTGTGAGATCATGACCTGAGCCAAAATCAGAGGCTCAACTGACTGAGCCACCCAGGTACCCCAGTGCATTTTTAAATTAGATTAAGGTGTGTCAATAAAGTAAAAGTTTGTGTTTGTTTGTTTGTTGGTTGGTTGCTAAGGATTATTTAAATTTCTAAAGAAAAAAAGGAATTGAGGAGTGGAAGGTAGGAATCACCTTACAGAGATAAAATGTAAATGATTTTTGTATCTGTATTTCTATGTTTTCCATCTGGTACAGGATTGTACCAGATTGATGTATTAACAGTACAGATATATGAGTTATAAAATTCATATACATATAATTCTCTGTGACAAATGTTATGTTACTTTTCATTTGGCTAAACCAGAAATCAGCCTTGTCTACTTAAAATAGCCCATGTCTATGAATCAAATTCTAATTAAGCAACTATTTTAAAAATCTTTTTAAAAAGTTCACTGTGTAAAACAAAATACCTTAAACTTATGAGGAAATAGCGTTTAATTAAAATGATTATTTCATTGATATAAATATGAGAAGGAATACTAGTCATTTTCAGCTGTGATCAACTTAAACTAATAATCTACATATTATCATAATACATTAGATAGATATTTAGCATGTATATCCATAGTTGATTCATTGTGATCAGTGTAGTCTGTGGGCAAGGAAGTATGGGAGATTAGTTACAGGTCTAAATGATAAGAAAGTTATGAAATGTGAACAAGTCTATCAACTACGAGTTTCTTTCTTATTGCAGAACAAAACTTGTTACAGCATTAAAACAATTCAAAAGTAAGCAAGATGACAAAACACAGTGAAAACTCAGCTTTTTATTTAACCTCTGGAAATAAATTTTACCAAAAAGTAAAAATAAAAATACATTTTTTCTCATGTCTTGATTTATTTCCTCAAGGTTTGCTATTCTTCTATAGTTGTGATTAAAATCAATATCAACGCGGGGCATCTGGGTGGTTCAGTCAGTTGAGCATCCGACTTCGGCTCAGGTCATGATCTCCAGTCCATGAGTTCAAGCCCCGCGTTAGGGTTTGTGCTGACAGCTCGGAGCCTGGAGCCTGCTTCAGATTCTGTGTCTCCTTCTCTCTCTGCTCCTCCCCTGCTCACTCTCTGTTTCTCTCTGTATCTCTCTCAGAAAATAAATATTAAAAAAATTTTAAATCAATATTAACTGTATATAATCTAAAAACAGACATTACATCTGGCTATTTAATATCTCAATCAGCATTACAATCACTGAGAATATCTCAAAATTGAAGCAGATTTTAAAAGGCTATTCTAATGAAAAATAACACACAATTTCTAACTAGATTCCTACCTAATGAAATATACATATATTGCTACATACCTAAGTTACTTAAAATGTACCATATGCCTCATCTTTTGTTTGTCTCAATTTAATATCAAGAACTTTCTATTATAAAACTTCCACATATTTATATAACAAAGACAAATTGTGGCCTGTTAACTCTTTCTTTTTTTAATGTTTTTATTCTTTTATGAAGGAGAGAGAGAGAGACAGAGCATGAGTGGGAGAGGAGCAGAGAGAGAGGGAGACACAAAATTCAAAGCAGGCTCCAGGCTCTAAGCTGTCAGCACAGGGCTGGACGTGGGGCTTGACGTGGGGCTCGATGTGGGGCTCGACGTGGGGCTTGAACCCACGAACCATGAGATCATGACCTGAGCCTACGTCAGTCGCTTAACCAACTGACCCACCCTGGCGCCCCCTTGTTAACTCTTTTTTTAGGAGGCCTTTAGGATCTTCAAAGGCAATACATTTTGTTTTCTCAAAATTCAGTATACCAAAGTTTAAAATAAAAATACACAAACATGTGAACACACACACACACTCACACACACACACACACAATCTACTAGATCTTTGCCAGCTGTACCCTCTGAAACTCAAGTTTCTAATGTCAGCAAAATCTACTATATCCTCAAATTCTTCTGCGAATATTTCCTTAACCTCTTAACTCAAATCAAACTAAAAGTTGTTTCCTATAGTTTTCTCCGGTAGCAGAAGCATTTTCTCCCACACTTAAGAATAGCACTGGACCTGGAGTTTGGTTAGTGTAGTACTTGATTTCCCTTTATTACACCCCAGACCATTTCTCTCTATCCTTTGTTGATATATAATATAAAGCAAAACAACACCAAAAATAGTGTATAAACTCAAGCAATGAGTTAGGGTTCCCAGAACTATTCCCTTGATTCCTAGAATGTTTAGCTTTTGACTCATCCCATTTTTTTCCAGTCTGTCTACATTTATCATATTTCTTGGTCACTTCAACATACCCAGACATGGTTCAGTCTCTCACTTCGTGACTTACTCAATGATCTTGATCTCCCCACTTTTTAGCAAGACATTCCCATGACAAGTACTAGTATTTGTCAGTACTCATAATTACACTTCCAGTATAACCTCATTATTTTTAAGTTTTATTTAAATTCCACACATTAGTTAACACACAGTATAATATTAATGTCAGGTGTACATGTATTGATTTGACACTTCCATACATCACCTAGTGCTCATCACAACAAATGCACTCCTCAATCTCCATCAACTATTTCACCCATCCTCCACCCACCTCCCTTCCAGTAACCATCACTTTCAATGTAACCTCATTTTTAAGTGCCCAACTCACTGATTACCAGTTCTGGTTTTCTGTCCAGATTCCAACAATGTTTCCAGCTAACTGGCACCTGAGATTCATTTATCTTTTCCTTACCACTCTCACCTCCTTCCATATCCAGTTTAGAACCATGGTCCATTGTGTTCATTAGGATAATCACTTCCTTTCATGTCACTCCTCGTTTGCTTTTCTCCCTCTTCTTTGTACCTCAGGCCCGGTTAAACTCAACAATTTTGCTTCATAGTTGTGCTCCTTCAGTTGAGTATTGAAGAAAAACTCACAACTTATTCAACTGGCCTCAACTTAACTTAATCATCCCTAATTTTGGGTGGACCCTGAGTGTCATCAGTCTTACTGCTTTTCCATAGTCTGATAACTTTACCATATCAGAGATAAATTAGAGACTCCTATGCCAAAATTTTTAATCTCATCTCAAACTTTGATGTATCTTCCACCCTCCACATTCTCAGCTGATACTTGAGTCATCTATTTTCTTGTCTCTCACAGAAAATAGACACAATCTAGAGAATGTCCACATGGTCCCACCAATATTTTTACTGATTTAACTGCATTTATGCTGGGCCTTCCCTCCCCTTGCTGTAGATGAACTGTCTTACTATTGTCTAAAGCCACTTTTCAAAGTGTCACATATATCTTCTCATTTCCTCATGCTTATTATTCTATCTATTCTCCTTCTCTCCTACATGATTAGTTTGTCCCTTCCCATAATCATTCCCATAAGAATACAAAGCTGGGAAAAAAGGACAAATGTCAAATCGTGGAGGCAAGGTATTGTATATATATTTTTTTCTTTTTTAGTTTATCTATTTTAGAGTGAGCTTGAGCAGGGGAGGGACATAGAGAGAGAGGGAGAGAGAGCATCCGAAGCAGGCTCTGCACTGTCATTGCAGAGCCCGACATGGGCCTCCATCACATGAACCTCAGTTCATGACCTGAGCCAAAACCAAGAGTCTGACGGTCAACTAACTAAGTCACCTAGGTGCCCCTGTATAATATGCTTTTAAGACCTTCTGTAAGTCCACCCACTGGAAAGACTGTCCAAAAAAAAGAATTCATATAATGAAGGAGCTGGTAAGGTTTTGATTAGGTCAGACAATTAACTTAATTTGTTTCATTTCTTCTTTTTCCTCAGGCATTTCTTCTCCCAAATGAATTATTTGACTACTGTTTAGAGCTATGGTTTAGTTTAGCTTTTGTTTTAATACACAGTGGATAATTTACCTTTGCAGATGCCTTTTTATTCCTTCAGAAATTACAGTTACTTCATTATTAATGTCTATATTTCATCAAAAATTAAAAATTATTTTATCTAAGGTTTAATCAATATATTTAAAGTATAACATATATCTTGCCTACTTAATGTCACATAGCAGATGATTACTACAACAGAAAACTGCCAGAAAATTAACTTTGAACCAGAGATAAGCTGAAGGGCTAAACTTATGTTTTTTCAATAAAATACATACTATTTTATGGTTAAGAATCATATTATGGAATAATTGTAGAAGTTTGAATTAAGACTATGTATTTGATAATGATAGTGAATGTTAAATTTCCTGAAGCGTCATACTTTATTATACTTATGTGGGAGAATTTCTTTGTTCTTAGGAGAATGAACTCTGAAACAGTTCAGGAAAAAAAAAAAAAGAGATTTTTGAATCAATTATTGTAAAATGTTAGTAACATAAGGGGTATTTATTGTATTATTCATACGGAGTTCATATAAATTTTCAACTTTTTAAAATGTTTATTTTGAGAGAGAGTGTGTGTATGTGTGCAAGCAGGGAGGGGCAAAGAGAAAGGGAGAGAGAGAATCTCAAGCGGCCTCTGTGCTGTCGGCACAGAGCCTGATGCAGGGCTCGAACCCAGGAGCTGAGAGATTGTGACCTAAGCTGTAACCAAGAGTGGGGACACTTAACCGACTGAGCTACCCAGGCACCCTGAACTTGGAAATCTTCAAAATAAAAATTGGGAGGAGCACGATAAAACTAAAGAACCCCCCAAATTTTGGGATTTCATTTTAGTGTATTTCTTTAAAAAAATAAAGACTCCATCTATGCCTACAGTAAGGCAGTATCAGGTTATCCAAATGGTTTTTGTATTTATGTTCAAGAAAATCTTAGTAATCCGGTGATCGACGTAATAAGATTTTATTTACCCTTACACCATTGCACACGCTCCCTATATCTATTTAATGACCAGAATTAGATTGTAGTAATGCCGATCATTACTGTTTATATCTTTGAATACCCACCTGTTTCTTTACCCTAGCCGCTTCCTAGAGGTGTTTCTCAGAACACATTTTCCAAACCTTTACTGCCTGCTTCCTAAATCTGGTGTGCATGTGTATGAAGTCTCATTTCTGGCTGTGTGACTATGTTGTGTTTCTTTATTTTTTATTATCAAAACTATTTGCTCTACGTCTGAAAACATGACAAAAACCCCGATTTCTTATAAAAACTTTGCTTATGGTATTTTTTTACACATTCTTAAGTATATTTAGATTCGTATTTTGAAACTTAAATAATTATTGTAGGAAATTCTTTTTGTCCAAAACGATAATTTCCTGCTCCTTTTAGGAGAAGTGGAGAGCACTTAAGAATTGTATATATGACCATTGTATAAAAGGAATTATGCAGGTTGGCTCAATGTCTGATTTTTGGCAGTTTTATTGAGATAAATTCACGTAGCTATACAATTCAGCGGTTTTCAGTATACTCCAGAGTTGTGCAACTATTGCCACAATATTAACTTTAGAATATTGCCATCATCCTAAAATGCGATCCGCACCCAGTAGCACTGCCTCCTCAAGACCATTTTTTCTCCCTCTAAACTCTCTTCATTGCTCTAGGCCACCACGAATTGCTTTCACTTAGCATAAATTTTCAAGGTTTATCTATATTGTAGTGCGTTTCAGTACTCCATTTTTTTTTTTCATGGTTGACGAATATTACACTGTGTTTATTCATGTATCAGTTGTTGGACATTCGGGTTATTTGAAATTTGGGGCTATTGTGAATAATTTGACTAAGAACCTTTGTGTACAGGATGTGATGTGACCATATATTTTCATTTCTTCTGGGAATGTAATTTCCGTTTTGTGTGATATCTCTTTGACATTTTGAGGAACAGTCAACTCTTCTCGCAGGTATAATATATTTTCACAAGAGTGATCATATAAACTGTAATTACATAATTAATAAATGAATTCTTGAAAAGGGGTGTCCTCAAGGGTAGGGACTTGGACTTACTCAGATTTATTCCCAGCAATGATTTTGTGTATTAGCTATAATTGCAATTATAACCTTAAAATATTTTTTGGCTCAAACCAATCATTGTATGTTTTGGGGGGTCAATATTTTCTTCCATTTATTGACTTCTAGAAAGCATCTCAGAGTCTCATATTATTTTTAGCCAAGCAGCTAATTGGCTAGAATCTTTAAATTATTATTTTTAAAACATCAGTCAATTTGACTTTTTTTCATGTAGTAGATAAATTTTGACTGAATTATAGACACAGATAAATTAAGAGTGTTCATATTATTAAAAACATTAGAAAGAGTTTTGCTCTCAAATTAGCCTTTTTTGTGCATGGAAAACGCACTAGCCTCCGTTTAGCCTTGAGGGGTACATGTGTTTCTTAATAATCACAAGGAGATTAATTTTCTATGTTATGCTCTTAAGCATTATCCTTTTAAATTATGTCTTAGGTGATGTATTCAAATAAAATGTGATCAAATAGAAGCCTTGGAATTAAGAATTTTAAATATCTCTTTCTCCTTCCCAAGTAACAAAGTGGCTAGAAGTACAAGTCTCTGTATTAATTTGCAAATGAACAAGGACTTTGGAGTTATTTCTACACTAGTCCCAGGCTGCTGTTGTATTAATTATTAGATAGATTAACTACACACTGAGCTGGCACTTCTCATTAAACAGCTGCTAAAACATGAGGGATGAACAATGCCTTGTGCTTTAGCTGCAGATGCATGCACCCTGAGGCTATTTAATATGCCTTAATAAGCTACTGTTTTCCATGCAGATAAATTTCACTTAGTTGGAGAGTGTTCTGAGACACCACAGGTCGGGAATTTTCAATGTCTGTCCTCAACTCTCAAATAACAAAAATGTAAAATATTCATACCTGTTTAACTTTCTGTATTCATATTGAAATATTTTATTTTACTTTATTTTTATTTTTTAATGTTTTATTTATTTTTGAGAGACAGAGAAAAATAGAGCGCAAGCAGGAGAGGGACGGGGAGAGAGGGAGACACAATCAGAAGCAGGCTCCAGGCTCTGAGTTGTGAGGACAGAGCCTGATGCAGGGCTCAGACACCCGGGCCACCAGATCATGTCTTGAGCCGAAGTTGGAAGCTTTACCGACTGAGCCACCCAGGAGCCCCTAAAATATTTTAATTACATTAAAGCAGTAAAGAATATAAATACACAATGATATCAAAAAACAATAAGGGGGTTCCTGACTGGCTCGGTCAGTAGAGCATGCGACTCTTTTTTTTTTTTTTTTTAATGTTTATTCATCGTTTGACAGAGAGAGACAGAGCGTGAGTAGGGGAGAGGCAGAGAGAGAGGGAGACTCAGAATCTGAAACAAGATCCAGGCTCTGAACTGACAGCACAGAGCCTGACCTGGGGCTCGAACCCACGGACCGTGAGATCATGAGTCACCCAGGTGCCCTGAGCATGCAACTCTTGATCTATGGGTTGTGAGTTTGGGCCCAACACTGTGTGTAGAGATTACATTTAAAAAATAAAGATAACTGGTTAAGCTTAAATGAGGTCATAAAGGTGGGTCCCTGAGCTGATGGAATTAGTGTCCTTATGTGAAGCAACATTAGAGTGTCATCCCTCCCTCTCTCTTTTTCTTTCTTTCTCCACATGGATGTAATGTAAAAAGACCATGTGAGGACAGAACAAGAAGGAAGCCATCTGCAAGCCAGAAAGAGAGCTCTTCTCAGAAACTAAATCAGCTGGAATCTTAATCTTGGACTTATGGTCTCCAGACCTGGGATAAAATATATATTTAGTCATTGCAGTCCATGGAAACTAACACACAAAGAAAGATGAAGAACCTCCATAGAGTCAGTATGAGATGATCAGAGAAAGTGTGATAAAAACAACATTTACTTTTCATTTAAGGCATATTTTTTGTTCCATAGAGCACTTTTTCCTTCAGCTTTAGAGTTATGTATTTAAAATACTGCTGAATATATACAGTTAAACTCCCATAGGAGCCTCAGTCTTTTCTGATCTAATTCTAAAATTGCTTCCTCCTCCCCCGAATCAACCCTTTTCCCATTTCGTTTTTATCAGAATTCATGGAATCATTATGGTCCCACTCACCTTGCTCTTTCTTCCTTTTCCATTCTTCTTCTTTCCATTCTTCCTTTCCATTCTTCTTCATTCATTCAGCTCATCAATTTTGCCAGCTAAATACGTTTTACATCTGCCTTCCCCCATGATGAGCACTTTATAATGACTCCTTAAATGATCAACTATAGTTGACACTGGATACTTACAAAAGAAAATGTGAAATGTATAGCTTGAGGGTACATTTTACTTACTCTTCTGCTTAATTTGTATGAATTTATAAGCAAAGCCTACATGATATCAAAGCCTACATGATAAAGGAAAAGGCAGAAACACAAAGTCATGCTTTCCAGGCAGAGATAATCTGGATGCTAAGCGTTTCCAACCACTTACAGTAGTATTCTGGAAATTCATGAATGAAATGCATTTTGGCTTGTGATAATTATAACCATTGTCAGCATACAATCATTTTAATAATTTCTATTATGCAGATAATTGGTTTGTGCCGCTAACTACAGCCCTGTAGGTCTATTCTCTCTCTTGTAATATAGTAGCTGGAAAAAGTTAGGAGGACATTTTATGCTTATGGGTTTATTTTTCTTTCATGCAAAACTGGTTGATAATTGTGACATTTCAACCAAGGACTTATTATCATCTCATTAGTCCTAAGTCTCTAAATAATTAAACAAACAAGTATTAAGTTTCCCAGAAGGTCACCAGCTCTATTTACATTCCAAACTTTATGAGATCCACAGATTATTGGAGCTAGTTCTAAATCAATATATTTCATACACAAAACAGATATGTTAGACTATTTTAATGTTCTATCTACTTATCTACCTATCTAAGGAATAGCTAATTGACACAAATTACCAAAACTCACACAAGAAGAAATAGATAATATGAATAGGCCTATATCCATCAAAAAATTGAATCAATAATTAATAACTTCCAGAAGAAATAATACAAATTTTTCAAAAATTTCTCCAAAGAACACAAGCAAAGTGAGACTTGATAATTCATTCTATGAGGCCAGCATTACCTTCTTACCAAAATCAGAGAGAGCCACTAAATAAAACTATAGAACAATATCTCTTATAAAAATCAAGGTAAATATCTTCAAGCAAGTATTAGCAACTAAAGCACAAAAATATACAGAAAAAAATATTCACTGTAGCCACTTGAGATGTATTCCAACTATGTTAAAGCTGGTACAACATTTGAAAATCAATTAATGTAACCCTCCAGACCGCTAGGCAGAAAAAGATAAATTGCATGATCATATCAATAGGTACAGAAAAAAACATTTTTTTTTAAATCTCACACCCGTTCATGATAAAAACTCTCAGCGAACTAGGAATAAGTGGAAAACTTACTCAACTTGATAAAGTTATCTACAAAATCTCCAAAAACCCCTGTAGCTACTATCATACTCAATGATGGGGAACTGGATGCTTTCTGCCTGAAATACAGAACAAATCAGGGATGTCCCCTTCCATCATTCTTATTCAACATTGTAATGAAGGAGTTCTAGCTATTGCATTAAGGCAATAAAAAGAAATAAAAGATGCACAGATTTGGAAGGAAGAAATAAAGCTGTCTTTGGTTGCAGATGACATGATTATTTGTGTAGAAAATTCCGGAGAATTCACAATAGTTTTCAGACTATGAAGTCAGTATAAAAAGTGAAGTGCTTTCCTACAAGACAACAATGAACAATTGGCATTTGGAATTAAAAGTACACTACCATTTATTATAGCACCATAGAATGAAGGAAGGCAGTCTGAAAAGGCTATATGATTTCAATTATCCAACAATTTAGAAAAAGGCATAATGATAAAGTTAGTAAAAGAGACAGTGGTTGCTGGAGGTTTAGAGGGAGGGTGGGAAAGTTGAACAGGTGAGTCACAGAAACTTGGGGGACATGAAGCTAATCTTTATGATACTGTAATGATGTGTACATTGCATTGTGCTTTGGGTGCAGCTCAGAGCATTTTACCGTACAAAGAATCAAAGTTAATGTATGATCATTTAAAAAAGAATTGTTTAGGATTTCGAGGAATTCCAGGAAGGACACGGACCATAGTCTGTAACAATTTAACTGTATTACAAAAGCATAAAGTATCATTAGTGAAGGAGGTGGGTATAAAAGGTGCTGACCAAGTAATTTCCATAGTGAGTGGAATCCTTAAGATTAAACTGAAGACACTGCACATATACTTTGTGAAGTTGATAAAGTTTTTTCCTATGGAGGTATGAGTTGAACAATTCTGATACCACTTACTCCAAATGTATACTGGAATTATACAAGCAAGTAAATAGATAATGGAGGGTAGGTGCTATTAGCAAGGGAGTTTCCATAAACAAGGGAAGGAATCTAGCATGATCCGTGTGGTAATGGATTAAAGTTGATGACATCAATATAAACTTCTATTTAGCTTAATACACGTAAAGACGTTACATATAGAAACACCTATACACATATGTTAATATACACAGATAATTTAAAAGTGATACTACACTCTCAAGGAGGAGTGACATAACTCCCCAAGACTTAAATGTGAACTGCGTGTAATTACTTCCTTCCAAAAAGTATAGTATGGAAAGGGGGAAAGAGAGTAACTTTAAAGCGTAGAAATCTGACAAACGGTACCCATCTGGATAATCAAGGCCAATAAAAACAGTGATATTCCGTGTCAATAGTAGGTATGCTTGATATGAACCAATGAAAATGACCCCTAACTCTGTGGTCTTCCTCCTGAAAACCTATAATCCCAATCTAATCGTAAAGAAAACATCAGACTTATTTCAGTAGAGAGCCATCCTTAAAATAAGTGACTAGAATACATAAAAAATATCAAGGTCATCAAAAACAAGGAAAGTCTGAGAAACCGTTGCACCCAAGAGGAGTGTAAGGAGACCTGAGAACTAAATGCATTGTGCTGTCCTGGATGGAGTCTGGACACAAGACAGTAGGTGGGAACTAAATAAATCTGAATATCAGAAGACTTTAGCTTTTCAGAAAAGTCAGTTGTACTACATTATAAATTGTTTGAATAAAATGTGATCTTGAGACGCAATATTCAGCCTTAAAATGTATGTTTTCTATAATCATCATCAAATATATTTATTTATCTGACTGTAAAAGAGAGTTTGGTGTTGATGAAGAGACAGAGTTTTAGCCTTCAGTGAACTCATACTAGTTTTATTGCCATTAAATATATTTTACTGACATACATGTACAAGAATTATACATCATGAAAGTTATTGAATATCTGTGATGAATCTTATATACATATATGCAAATAAACACACTTTATGCATCAAGTCCTTCATACATACATATATAGGTACATGTGTGTATGGAGAGAGAGAGAGAGGGAGGGTTATAGTATGCAAATTCCTACCTGCCTCAATGCAGTAGGCATTATTATTTCTATATCCTAGAGAGATATGGAATCACCCAATATTATTACTAGTGTTTGCTAAAGCCTGGACTTGTACACAAGCATGATGATTTCTAAAATATAAAATATAATCTTAATTCTAGAGTTTACGAGGAAAGCATCAACATCCAGATCTTCTATCAGCTTCTTGAACTTGATAGAGTTTCAGATGTACTGCTGAGTAAATGCTCAAAATAAGGTAAATTTAATAATATATTTTCTCTGAAAACATTACCTATAACTCTGCTGTCTAGAGTTTTTCAGGGTGTCTAAAAAAATCTCTATTCATCATGCCTAACTTAGTCTTAGACTTATTGCAGTAAGGGAGAAAACCACCTTGACAAAGTCTTAGGTAGTGTCTCAGTGCGGAAAAATAAAGAATAGATTTATAGAATTTTAGGAAATGTGTTAGGTGCTTTTAAGGCAGATTTTATAAAGCAGTAAACTGGTTGGGGTTGGACAGAGTTTATGACAATAATGGGTTTGAACTGGTTGACAGGGAAAGTCAAAGGTCTTTAAGCAGGTCTTTATTAGCAGGTTTTAATCTTGATAAGTAATATATTTAGGTTGTTTGCAGTTTTAACTTTCAGGACGGGTACTTCCTAGAGCAGGCAGCTGGGTTATTGTTTGCCCTAAATGTAGTTTAATATAGGGACAGGCAAGTACACAGTGATGGAAATTATGATGGTTCTATATCTTGCCATAGTTATAGCCATTCTCTTCCCTTTTCAACTGCAAGAGAGCAAAACAAAACAAAATAATGTGACTGGGGAAATTGTTTGGACATATACATGGGGTAAATGCAAGAATTATAGGAAGGGTTAAAAGGTTAATTTTTCACCTAATATTTTATGATACAAATTTGGAATATATAGAAAACTTAACAAAATTTACAATGAAAATCCATTTACCTGCCATGTGTATTTCATAATGAACATTTGACCATAGTTGCTTCTAGCCCTATGTCCATAAGCCCACTACCCATGCATCATTCCATTTTGCATTTTGTTCTATTTTTTATTCTTTTTAAAGTAAGTTGTAGACATGATGACATTTTGAAAAGTCTTTTAAGTTTACCTTTGCAATGTCAGTGTGGAAAATTAATTAGAAATACAGAATAGGAATTCTGTTTAAGAATCAAGGGGTCATAACAAGAATCAAGGGGTCATGCATGGGAGAACGCAAAAAGTAAATTCTGGAACTGAGATGAGGAAATCAGCAAGAGGTTTCCCGTGGTCCCTAATGCACACGGCCTAAGAATCTGTCTTGGCCTAGATAATAAAAAATGTAATATGTACACATCAAAGATCTTTCAGGAAGAAGGTTGAGAGCATTAATAAAATAAACACTAATTATACTATAATATTTTAATTGCTGTCATCCTTAGAAACACAATGTGTGCAAGACCTTTTAAACGTATTTCCCCTTTAATACTCCAAGACACCTTTATAAGTATGTATTATTATCCATATTTCATATAGGAGAAGACTGATGTTTAAATATTTAATCATATCCTCAAGGTAACAGAACTAGAAAAGATTGAGTTGAGAATCAGACCCAAATCATAGGTCTGTTTTAGACATGTGCCATAGCTTCTTTCTTTTACTAATCAAGAAAGAAGAGTTGGGGGAAATACAAACTATAGTTTAAAAATTCCATAATATGTATAGATTTCTTTGGAAATGTATTATTTTTAAAAACCACCCTCCTTCCCACATACATTGAACCAAAGTTGCTTGTGTGTAATTTCTATTTATATCTTCCTGCTTCTGTTTTTCTTCTTAAAATAAATTTTACTCCCAGTATTTCTTACACTGTAGAGTGCATTCTCTCTCTTATCTAAATGTCAATGGTTTCCTAGGTTACAGTTAATTCTGTTTAAGTACCACAACACTGTAATTAAAACTTCAATTATCTGTATTTGCAGCCTCATTGGTTCAGTTAGATAATGTTGTCTATACTAAATGACAAATGTCTATGTTCGTATGACCTATATAGTCATAACTAGTAACATAACCTTGAATATAGTTTCAGAGATGTATGGATGGGTGGCATATTTAGTGATATTCTAAATTGATTGTTTCTGAAATCTTCAGTTGGAATACTCATACTCAGTCAAATAAAGCACTCTTCCTTTATGAAAATGTTGATTCCTTGTATCTTTAAATTTATGGAAGGGTTGAAGGCTTTAAAATTATGGCATAAAATCTCCACAAAACCATCTAAAATTTCATTCTAGTCTATGCCTGTGATCATTTCTTATGCCTTCTTGACAAAAGTCTATGAATGTAGCCTATTATTTGCTTCTGTTTTTGTTACAGCATTCATTATTCTAGAGCTACTAATCATTAATTTCTACATATACAGCTAATTAGAGCAGAATAAATTTGGAAAATATAATTTTGCAATTAAAACTGGGCATTGACATGTCTACATTTTAAAATCTCAAACATTTTTTTAAAATTTTAAAACAAATGTAATGCTTCTGATAATATTCATCTCTAGTGGTATTTATTTTGGATCAATGTTTATTTAGGTCTCTAAAGAGATTGTTCAATAATTATATATAAAATGTTGCAAATGCTTAATTGGTGCTAACAGCATTTCCACCTTTTGACTCTTGAGGATAGGAATGCCTTACTTTACTCCTTTCATTTTTATCCCTCTTCTCTTTCTGTATGAAAGCAATTTTAATTGTAAAAGGCAGACTAGACTTACTAAAGAATGTTCAATGTTTATTTTTGAGAGAGAGAGAGAGAGAGCTCACAAGCGAGGGAGGGGCAGAGAGAAAGGGAGACACAGAATCCGAAGCAGGCTCCAGGCTCTGAGCTGTCAGCACACAACCCAGCGCGGGGCTCGAACCCTCAAACCGTGAGATCATGATCTGAGCTGAAGTCGGGCGGCTAATCAACTGAGCCACATAGGCACCCCTAAAGGGCAGACTTTTTTAGTAGACAGTTACTTTTGTAGTTTAAATTGAATAGTTAGGATAAATGAGTATGCAACTAAACAGAATCTTTACCATAATGCTTTAAAACTCCATATTGTATGTTTTAATTTATTAGCGCAATAAATCTTCAGTAGGAACCACGAAGTATTAGGCGCAATGTCATGTGCTTAGCACAACTGTATCCAAGATGGGCAAGGTCTGTGTCATAATGTCACTTGCCTTACAGTGAAGGAAAACAAGTAAAAACAAACACATAAGCATATTAGAGTGTATACAGAATTCTCCAATGAAAAATAAAGAAATAAAGTAAGACGCTGGCATTGAGACCAGCAGGAAGAATGTTAGATTGTACGTTTGAGACTGGCTTCACCAAGGTGACGTTTAGATTAAGGTCTGAGAGGTAATTAGGAGTCATGAATCAAAACTGGGAAAGGAAAAGGACCCTCATAGCTACTAGCAACTAACAAAGTTTAGAGAACAGGTAGATAGCAGTTACAGGGGTAAAAGTTATGAGAGATGATGCATCTTTTTTTTTTTTTTGGTCAGGATATTTACTTAAAAAAATTAACACTTCACTTTTAAATAAAAACAATATTTTAGAGAAGTTTTAGGTTTACAACAAAATTAAGAGGGAAGTACATAAATTTCCCACACACCCTCTGCCCCCACACATGCAGTCTCCCCCATCATCTGCTTCTCCCACCACAGGGTACATTTGTTACCAATGACTGACACATCATCATAACCCAAAGTCCATAGTCTACCTTGGGTTTCCTCTTGGTGTTGTACATTCTGTAGGTTTGGACAAATGTATAAGAACATGAATCCATCATTGTAATATATTATAGAGTATAGACTTCACTGCCTCTGTGATCTGCCTGCCACCCATCCCTGACAACCACTGATTTTTTACTGTTCCTTAGTTTTGCCTTTTCCAGATTGTTATGCAGTGGAACCACACATATGTAGCCTTTTCAGATTGGACTCTTTCACTTAATAATATGTGTTTAAAGTTCCTCCAGGTCTGTTCATGGCTTGATAGCTCATTTGTGTTCAGGGCTGGATAATATTCCATTGTCGGAATGGACCACCATTTATCCATTCTCCTACTGAAGGTCATCTTGGTTACTTCCAAATGTGGGCGATTATGAACAAAGCTGCTACATACATCTGTGTGCAGGCTTTTGTGTGGACACAAGTTTTCAGCTCCTTTGTACAAATGCCAAGGAGTTCAAATTCTGGGTCATATAGTAAGAGTGTGTTTAGTCCTTAAAGAAACTAACAAACTGTCTTCCAAAGTAGAGAAGTGGTCAGGAACCATATGATCAGGCTTGATAAGCACCATTGTTTAATGTTTGTAAACAATTAAAGTGCAATGTGAAGCCATCTTTACACACATGCACACATACACACAGAATTCATGTAATTCTATAGTAAGATCTTTTCCTGACTCACAATTATCATTTACGAGTTAGTGAATTGTTGTTTTTCTGTTCAGGTCATAGAAATGTTGAAAGAAGAGAGAGGTAAGAACAAACGTGACCAAGAAGAGTGATGGCTGGAAAATAGAATTTCTCCACTTTGAAATTCCATCCCTGGTCGAGAGACCTAATAATATTCTGTAATATAAGATCACCCTGAGTGCAGCTCCCATAGCTACAAGCAGAAGAGGAAATTTACATTTAAAAATAAATATAAGTTGCACCCTTGCAATACCATGGGGCGATAAGCCATGGGGTGATGAACCGACTAAGACTTTCTTGCCAATGCTCTTTCTCTTCCAATTTTTCCACAGGATAGATTACCTTTGAGAATTCTCCTAAGTTAGTGATGCTGAACGGTGTAGCTGGTTCCTAACCACTTTTTTTTTTCTCTCCCCTAAGGAGGTGAAATAGAATGGTGGAAGAGAATGGCATTAGGAAATCTAAAGAAAAATCCCTAGCTTAATAGTTGCTCTTCATTTTAATTTTTTTTTAATTCACCATTTTTTAAAAACTTTTTGAAACTTAAAATACATATTTGGCTAAGTTGTTTTGAAAATCATTTGAGGGGTGCCTGGGTGGCTCAGTCAGTTAAGTATTCCACTTAGGCTCAGGCCATGATCCCATGGTTTGTGATTTAGAGCTCCACGTAGGGCTGTGTGCTGACAGCTCAGAGCCTGGAGCCTGATTCAGAGTCTGTGTCTCCCTCTCTCTCTGTCCCTCCCTGGCTCACACTCTTTCTCTCTCCCCAAAATAAATAAACATTAAAAAAAATCATTTGAAATTATTAGGATTCCAAAACTTATTTACCTCATCTTCTTATCCTTTCACTCTTGTAAGAGTCTCCTAAGATGTTTTGAGTTTGTGTGTGGAAGGAAGGAAGGAAGGAAGGAAGGAAGGAAAGAAGGAAGGAAGGAAGGAAGGGTGGGAGGAAGGAAGAAAGGAAGGGAAGAAGGAAGGAAAGAAGGAGAAAAGGAAATTTTCACATATATGTGCACACATGTATAAATTAGAAGTTACATAGATGGTTCCCGAGAGCTAGATATAGATTATACATCAGAATAATTTAATATATTATTATTATTATAGAATATATTATAATTATGTATTATTGTAGAATATGTTATATTCTATATATTATTCTATATATTCTATATATTATAGAATTATGTATGTATAATTATGTATTATTATAGAATATATTATAAATTATGTATTATGTTGGTATAAAATAGATTTTTCTTTCTCTTCTCACAAAATAAAGTTGTATTTTCCTGTTCAGGTGCGTGTACAATGAGTGTCCCATCTTGTACCTATTGTATTACTACAGGACAGAAGTACAGCATTCAATGATCTAATAAGAACCTTAGCAATTTCTGAATGTAAATACTACCTACTAAAAAAAAAGTATTCTTTATGGACATATATCCTCTAATACCTTAATCTTTTTAAAGTATTTTAAACAAACAGGCTCTGAGACTATACAATTGAAGAGAAATCCAACTAGACTTTTGTTCAATTTTTGACATCAGTTTAATAAAGCTAATGAAAAAATTATAGGACTGAGCAGCACTAATGGATTAACACATGAATCATACATAGAATTACTAAAGTTGAGGAAAACATTTTGTATTTAGCATATCCTAAATGAGAAGTCAAAGACTCACTTTAGAAAATCGATCTTGATGTATTTCACTACCTAAAATATTATAGTAAAATTTTGGTGAAGCATGTTTTATATAGTAGTTATTATAGTAGTTTATTATAGTAGTTAACTTTAAGTTTTTTTTTTTTCTTTAGTAGTTAAGAATTCTAGCTCTTGAATATAAAAGGTATGGGGATAGAACTCTAATTTTATTACTTCCTAAATGCAAACTTTAACAATTGTCTCTGATCAGTTTTTTTTTTCTGCAAAATTGAGATGTTTTGACAAATAAATGTGGGTATCATTCAATATTAATAATAATTATTAATTATCAAAAGATCAAAATCCTAGAAATATATACCTATATAATTTGGAGATTATATAATAATACTAAAAACACATTGAAAATCTGTAATGTGATGTGTAAACATACATTATTTTCCTTTGTGGATTGAAAGCATTTCCAAATAAATAATATTTGAAACATATAAGAAAAACAAACTACCTTGTTAATTAAAGGTCTGAGAAGTAAAGCTCTGCTTATTTAAAATCAAAAAGCCTGTTAAGTTGGTAGCCAAATATAAGATAAATGATAAAGAAAATTTATGAGTTTTTTTCAATTTCAGTGGCAAGCAGATCCAGAATCTAATTGTTAAAATTTTACTTTATCCAGAATAAAAAAATATAATACTAGTAAAAAACCTAATAACATCTAAAAGAAAATATTATGCAAATTTATCAGAAACTAAAGTTGCCAACAAAAATGGAAATACATTATGTATTACTAGAGAAGGTAATTTAATGTTGTAAAGATGACAATTTCCTTTAATCTATCAATTTTCCATAATCTCAATGTAATATAAATATTTTTAAATAAAACTTGAAAGTACATGTTAATATGAAATTTAAAAAAAATTGGAAAGAATCCAAGAGTACCCTGACAAAACATAACAAAAAGAGTTTTGCCCCATCAGGTGTTAATATCAATTATAAATCCCCTGAATTTATAAGACCAGACTTTTATATTATAAATCAGTCAGTGAATCTTCTTGTCTTTCTGTAATGCTTTCTGGTGAAATTGCTGTGATCAATCTCTTGGTTTATTAATTCTGCCTTTAGGTGAATCTAATCTACTAAATACATTCTTTTTTTTAATTTCAACAAACATTTATCATTTCTATAAGTCTCTGTGACTGCTTATTAAACTTCCTTTCATTAATACGATTATATCATTATTTGCTCATGTGAGATTACAAAAAATTCTTTATACATTTTTTAACATGGTTATCTGTATCTAATCTAACATGTAATCTGTATCTAATCATTCAAACATGTGTAGTACTTTGGGGTTTAAATCTGTAGTTTTCATTTCTGCAGGGTAGCTTACCATCAATTCTGCCTGGAAATCTTTGATATGAACAAGTTATTTTATCTCAATCTGTAGAATTCTCAATTGAGAAACTCTCAGAAATGAAACATTTCCTGATTTTTCTGGTAGAATACAGAAATAGTCATCAAATTGGAACCATGTCAGTCTCATTAAAGGTCTATGCTTATCTCTGAGTCTCAAGTATAGTTTTCTAAACTTATCATAGGACCAGTGCAAGATATATCAATTGTAATGCTATAAATTGCCATCACCCATAAGGCCACACTGTCCCTCTCTGTGTCCCCCTTATTTGTGTGTGTGCAATAATAGCGATATCTCAACAAGAATGCCCTATTATATCTACTTGTTCTAATCAGGTTCCCTCACCTTATATAATTCTTCCCAGCGTTAGGAGCAGATGTTTAAGTCTAAGTTTGATCCCCTCTTTCTCCAAGAAAAATGAGATACAGATATTTGTTCATTCTTTGTGGATTTTGGTCTCTTTAGGTTTTAATTTTTATGATTTTAATTTTTTTATTAATGTAACTATTTCTCAATTTTTTTTTAATGTTTATTTATTTTTGAGACAGAGAGAGACAGAGCATGAATGGGGGAGGATCAGAGAGAGAGGGAGACGCAGAATCTGAAACAGGCTCCAGGCTCTGAGCTGTCAGCACAGAGCCCGACGCGGGGCTCGAACTCACGGAACGCGAGATCATGACCTGAGCCAAAGTCGGACGCTTAACCGACTGAGCCACCCAGGTGCCCCTATTTCTCAATTTTTATTGTTGTAAGAGATTGATTCATATAGAATTTCTTCTTTGGAACACAGGTTTTTTAATTTCATGATCTTATATGGAATTATTTTTTGTAAATAACCTGTTAGTTTAAGATATCTGTGTGTGATCGGTTAATAAATCTGGTTGATATTGTTTAAGAATCTAAGCAATTTTATGATTTATATTTAATATTGTTCATATTTTTACTTCATTGGGATATTAGAACTATAACTAATAAAACTGGGATGCCTATGTGGCTCAGTTGGTTGAGCATCTGAACCTTGGTTTCAGCTCAAGTCACGACCTCACGGTTTGTGAGTTCGAGGCCCACGTTGGGCTCTATGCTGACAGTGCAGAGCCTGCTTGGGATCCTCTCTCTCCCTCTGTTTCTCCCTCTCTCTCTGCTTCTTCTCGCTCTCAAAATAATAAATAGTAATAAATAAACTTAAAAAAACTCCTATTTTGTATATTTAAAACTTTTACTCTATTCATCTTAATGTTAAGATAATTATTACAATAAATTTTTGAAATTATAAAGTATAGATTTTATCCTTTGTCATAAAATGTCAGTTTAATGCAATGATTCTTGGCTTCAGTTTTTATATTTATTTGTCACAAATTTGTTTTAGATATGTATCTATAAATTTTAGGTAGCAAGATATTTATGTCTGAACTGTAATATTTTTAATATAACAATTTACAACGCAATTATTTAATTTAACTAGAAACAAATTAACCCATACAAACCAAAAATCTGGGTAGTTTGTTAATACATAAAAATTGAAAATCCAATACAGAAAATGCACAAATGAAAACCCACACTGAGAAATGTTTAAAAAGAGAAAGCGTGTGTTGGAAAATCAGGAATCAGTCTTATTGCTTTTTTTGAAGACAATGTGCATTGGTCTCTGGATACTTTTAAGATTTTCTCTTTGTCCCTTATTTTCAACAATTTAACTGAGCAGTGCATAGGGGTGGTTGTCTTTGTATTTATTGGATTTTGCTAAGCTCTTGAATTTGTGAAAAATTTCTACTTTATGAAAGACACTGTTAAGAGAATGAAAAGCCAAACCACAACTTGGTAGAAAATATTTGCAAAACACAAATCTGATAAAGTACTGGTATTCCAAGTGTGCAAATAATTTGTAAGGTTAATGGTATAAGACCCAAACAAATATATGTATTTTTTGAGAGAACATAATTTATTTATTTAAATTCCAGTTAGTTAACATACAATGTAGTATTGGTTTCAGTAGAACCCAGTGAGGGGCCCTGGGTGGCTCAGTCGGTTAAGCATCTGACTCTTGATTTCTTCGACTGAGGTCAGGATCTCATAAGTTTGAGCCTGGCATAGAGTTCTGCTCTGACAGTACAGAGCCTGCTTAGGATTCTGTCTCCCTCTCTCTCTGCCTATCTCCCACTTGCCCTCTATCTCTCTTTCAAAAGAAATAAAAATAAACTAAAAAAAAAAAAGTAGAACCTAGTGATCCATCACTTAATAAAGCACCCAGTCCTCATCCCAACAAGTACCCTCCTTAATGCCCATCACCCATTTAACCCATCCCCTACCCACCTCCCCTCCAGCCACCCTCCGTTTTTTCTCTGCATTTAAGAGCCTATTATGGTTTGCCTCCCTCTCTTATTTACAATGTAATAATAGCTTTAAAGTGTCGAAAGACAGAAATCTCCAACTTATAATTCTTATTTGTCAAAAACAACCTTCAAAAGATGAAGGTAAAATACATCACTATAGTGTATACCTCAAACTAATAGAACACTATATGCTAACTATCCTGGAATTAAGATTAAAAAAAAATTAAAAAAAAGAGAAAGCATGGGGGCGACTGGGTGGCCCAGTCAGTTATGTGTTCGACTTCGGCTCAGGTCATGATATTGCAGTCTGGTCTGTGAGTTTGAGCCCCACATTGGGCTCTGTGCTGACAGCTCAGAGCCTGGAGCCTGTTTCAGATTCTGTGTCTCCCTCTCTCTCTTCCCCTCCCCTGCTCATGCTTTCTCAGTCTCTCAAAAATAAATAAATATATACAAAAAAAAAAAAAAAGAGAAAGCATGAAATGGTATGCTGGAAATAAGATCACACATGTCAGCAAAATTCTTAAAAAAGGTTTAAATAATCATATTAACCTATTTTGCTTAAGTTAATTAAAATAAAATCTCATAGGTTTATTACAAGAGTACAGTTGTATCCAGTTACATAAAATATTTTCAAATTTATAAAGTTCTGTGCATATAAATAATTTTTACTGTTTCATTTCTTCTGTGTTTCATCTGATGGGCTAAATAACACATTCTTAGAATAGTTTAGTAATGCATAAAATATTTTTTCAGGATGATTATAGATGAAAATGTTGCAATAAACAATGTTTCATAAGCATTTTTATAAGAACACTAATCTTATTTTGTGTCTCTTTATATTTAACTTAAATATTAAAATGCTATATATATATATTTTTTTTTTGAACTGACAATAACCACTAAATTTCACTTCTTTTTTAATTTTTACAGATATTTTTGGAATCTACAGTAAATTGTGCAAGTGTATCATGTAGATTTTTCATTTGTATTGGTAATGATATTATCAATTAATATCATCAGTAGTAACTACTAACAAGTTTTCTAAATCCCACTCATAGCACAGCCTTAAAACAGATTTAATAATCCTTTTCCCCAAATATGTCAAGATCAAAGAAAAAGATGGAAGGATTTTTTAAAAATAACACTGGTAAATATTTACTGCTTTCTTGATCCTGAAGAATCCCTAAAAGAGCTAAAGAACTTATACAAAGCAAGCTACTAACAGGATTTTATTCGCTTCCCCTAATGTCTATTCTAAAAGCTGTTTATTTGCCCTTGCATTTTGGCATCTCAAGAGAGCCATTAAAGCATTTGAGGTAATCATAAACATTATTGACAGCCTATAACTGCTTTTGAAAATATTCATCCAAAATTACTGTAATAATCTTATTTGCATTATAATAGAGCTGCTTAAGCTCTCAGACTATTTAGAGGAGAGAAAAAATGTGTTGGATCCATTGTTGCTCCATAAATGGTATTTTCTTTGATATTAATTTCATATCAAGGTAGAATATTTAAAGGATTTGTACAGAAAACTTGGTTAACACATACAGATTGAAACTCTGTGTGTAAAATCCATCATCTATATATCTGACAAAGCTTGAGTACAAGCAAGAAGAAAATCATTTTCTGTCTTTATCCATATGAAATATTCCTCATCCTGTCCCCCCTTCCCAAGTGTTCTATTTTTTTCTCACTTTTTTAGTGCAGATTTAATTTCTCTTCAACTGAGTTTATGTCATGCACACTTTATCCTCAATTAGACCCTTATTTTTCTTTCTGGTATTAATCATCTATAATTACTAGGTATTTGTGTATTTTATTTTATTAGATGGTACATGTCCTAGAGTGCATTTATTTGATAACTAGCATAATAAAATTCTGTCCTCTAATTCCTATAAATATATGAATGACTAACACATCAAACTGTCACTTGATGCAATCAAGAAAGTATAATAAAGACAAAATATTCAAACATTCAAATTGCTACCAAAAATAGTCAAATGTATACACAATGTTTTGGAGTCTCAAAAATACAGCATAGGCCTAAGCATTATAACTGAAAACCAAGGCCTCCAACACCATAGAATCTAAGATGATAGGGATGAGAAATACAAAGTCTACAGGTAGGTCACTAGCAGTAATGATGATAGGGGAGAACCCTGCTTGAATACATAGTTTCCCATACAAATATATGCCAGCTATTGGGTAAACAGCCCATATATCAGGCATTGGTTATGTTTATATGCCCTTTTTAATTTGTAAGCTAGTACATGAATCTCTCAGGAAGTGTGTTCTGAGCTGGCATCTTAGCTGAGAAATTAATGAGTTATTCTACTTTTATAGTACAATGGCTGTCGCACATTTGATGGATTAAATCATTAAAAACTAAAGCAAACCAACTAGCCGAACAAGCAAAGACTGAATCCTGTGGTCATGAGCTCAAGGCAATAACTTCTTTGCCGAAAGACCTGCCTGTCCTCAGAGAGGAATACAAAATGCTTAGAACCACTGAAACCCAAACACTTTGGGTTGGTAGAACTCCAAATTTCCACAAGGTTTATTTTCCACCTTCTGGAATGCAATGATCTTGGAATGCACATCTAGGTTACTTGAGAATTTTTGCTCAGGAAGTTCAATGTCCATGATGTCGGTAATCTAGAAGACCAGCATGATATTCTCCCCACTGTCAAGATGATCACGATTGCTGTCCGCATCATTGCTATTATCAGTTGTTAGAAATTTAAAAACTCAAGAGTCCACCATAGGACTACGAATCAGAGTCTTCATTTTAACATCTCCAAAGGATTTATATGTGCATCAAAATTTAGATGCATTCCACCACATGATGACAGACCTCAGGAGAGTTAACAGCCTAGAGGCAAGGTAGTGAAAAAACACTGCTAAATTTGCTAGGTAAAAGTGAATTGCTTTGGTCCTACCCTACGGATGGGTGTTGAGAAAAGGCTTTGGAAAATTCATAGCCACTTACCAGATGCCAAAGACCGTGTTGCTCTGCTCTGGTAAAGATAAAATACCTGACAGAACGATCTGTGATTAAGTTTATGTTAGTCTGTAGTAATCTCCCCATTATCCATCTGGTTTTTGCAAAGGCCAGAAAAGTGAATCGCGTGGCAATATGATGGAGGTCACAACTACTGTGTATCAGGGTTTCTTAATGACCATGTTATCTGCCCATTACAATAATTATGTCCATCCTTTATCTTATGCATATGCTGCCACCTGGCCTCTTTTATTCCAGAATCACAAAATCACCACTCATGTGAATCACCACTTACCACTACTTATGGTAGCAACCAAACTATTGATCATGGTGACTGAAATATTCACCACTGGCCTTCTCAAACATGCCAGTGCTTCTTTCCTGTGCATTCTTCATTACCTCCTTTGAAGACATTCCCTTCCCTACCATTGGGAAGGGAACAATCAGATATTGGATACAGCCACTTACATAGTAAATTCATTCTAATGTGGACATCTCTCTAAGTCTCCTGATAGGATATTCTTGGTATATGTTAATTCAGTAAAGTTCCAACACATCATCTAATTTTCTGTATGTCATGTTCATGTCCAAGTTTCAAGGAGACATCCCAACAAACTAATAGGATGAATTCTAAGTGGCCCTGCCATATTGAGTTCTTTGTTATAATGGGCATTTCTACATCAATAATTTCTCCTATAAACAATCTTATATTTTGTTTCCTTTGGCCTAACCCCCAACCTACACACATTTATGTTCTGCCTGCAGGTATTTATTCTTAGAGTACAATTTTTCTTGTGTTAACTATTGCACAATCTAACTCTGTTTTTCGTGGTGTGTGTGTGTGTGTGTGTGTGTGTGTTTTGTCTGAAAGCCATGAATGTTAGTGAGGGAAGATCTTGAGAAAAATAATGGTTTTACAAAGTTTCTCGTAAGTTAGGGAAAGTTTTCAGGGGCTTGAAAGAAGTTCTATTTTGGTAAGATGTTAATCATTGCTTCTACTATCTAGAAGTGGTTTTCCAGGGTTAAACATTTCCAAGATGGTTAACTCAAATATTACCATACTTAATTGGGTGTAATGCTCTTTCAGTCCCAGGGATCTGAAATGGTAGACCTTCCAAAACTGCATGTTTAGCTTCTTTTTTAGCCCTATTGCTTTTATAACCAGGTCCCAGGATTAATATTTAGCACAGTGTTCCTAGGGTTCAAAGATGGTAAGAGTGTCCTTTAAAAGTACTGAAAACAACATCTGCTTTCCATAGCATGCCTTAAGAGCTCATCTCTCGGGGCACTTGGGCAGCTCAGTTGGTTGAGTATCCAACTCTTGATTTTGGCTCAGGAGAGCCCCAAATGAAAACTTTAGTAATTGTGATGCCACGAAATGACTAGAATTATTCACATGTAATTTCTCCTCGGCACCGCTATTTTGCAAGTGGGCAAACCAACATCAAAATCAAGTCCCGAGGGTTTTCTTTTTGGTACCATTTTTAGACCTAGAGCCCTAGTCTGCATTTTTCCTAGAAAAGAAAAGCTTCAACAAAAAATGACAGGTTAACACTTTACAAGGATGAGGGAGGGGACAACAATGGACGAGGCAGCATCTAACACAAAGGAGAACATTAAGGATCTAGCCAGATCCTCACAACCAACACAGCTGCTTGCTCAGTCTTGGTGGGATACATTCAGAGAAGGTATATGAAAGCAGTGTATCTTGGAATGATCCACTGTGGGTAAGGAATTATCTGCTGACCTTCTCCCACTGTTTTTCTCACATTGGACACATCCAAATGCTTCTCATAGGTGCCAATGTTCCTGTGATTTTGTGTTGCCAATTTAGCCTTTATAAGACATTTTCCCAACAACTGAAACATCTATGCGTTTATGCCAAAGGACGGGTGCAATGGTGTTTCCTTATTAGTTGACATCTGCACATGCTGGAGGCAGGTACAGCAGTGGAAATAGTAGGAACACACAGGCAGTAGGACCATAGGAGTGGAGTGGGCTCTTCACAAGGCTCCATAGAGCTGCATGCTATATGTAGTATATACCATATATGTATACTATACATCATCTATTTTGCACATGTACAAGATGTTGGATAGGAAGTAATGAAAAGAGAATTTTACTCTACTTTCACAGAGTACATGGTTAGACTACAGAAAGAAAGATGAATAATGATAATAAAAAAGCTATAAATATTATACTAGAAAAAATAGACAATATTCTGGGATCACTCAGATTTAAAGGATCAGGGAAGATTTTCCAATAAAATTGTATTAAACTAGGAACTAAAAATAGATTGGGAAATAAACAGATAAAGATTATGAGAGAATGGGTAAAGTTAAAATTATATATAAGCAGAAGCTATACCACACTGGAAGATTTAAGATATTTTAAAGTGCTTTAGCTTTCAAAAAATGCATTTATAGTAAAGAAGGGATTTGAAACATAAAAAGAGACCATATTTGATTGTAAAAGAGATTATTCTGACTTTAGCTGAGAAAAGAATTGAAAGAGGTATTACTGGAGACGAGAGTCACATCATGAGATTATTGTAAGTAATCTAGGAAGGCTGGTAGGATTTTGATACGGTTAGAGTAAAATGGAGATATAAAAAAGAAAACTAAGAGGTCAAATCCATAGGCTGTGATGACTGAATGCAGTGGGGTAAGTACAGGGAATTTACTGCTCCGAATTTGGCTTTGAAACATATAAATATAAAAGTATAAATATCAATGTAAACATATACCAAACATCATTTCATTGTACATATGTTCTTCATTTTTCACTTTGAATTCTTTGGAAAAAATTTATAGGAGTGTTTAGAAAAATAATACAGCACAAAAACCATAATCAAACTAACTGTGAATATTTTACACTTATATTCATTACTTCTTGATCTAATGTTTTCTCTACTTTTTTTTTTACTATTCACAATGTTCAGATAATTCAATGAATAAATAATTATGAATAAATAACATCTTGGATAATAAGGCAGGTACTTGTGATGAGCATTGGGTATTGTCTGTAACTGATGAATCACTAAATTATACATCTGAAAAAAACATACCACTTATGTTTTTATAGTTTTATTTCCCCAGAAAACTTTCATTTCGCAAAATAAGAAGGGAAACTTAAATTTAAAACTATTGCAACTTACTTGATAGAAATAAAGGATTCTAAACTGTACTGTTATTCTCACAAGCTTCACTCAAGATTCACTCTCTGCTTTCTACTATCAGGTCTAGTCCTATGAATGTCATCACTCAGTTTCCTTTGCCCTCTGTTGTCCCATTGGTTGTAACCAATGAGAGGTGCCAAGAGGAAGTTGAAAGGCACACTGATATGAGATTATTATTTATCCTCCTCAATCCCTGTCTCCACTCCATAGTATAGACAGGATCAATAAGATTCTACTCTAGGCTTGCCAGGCCCCCTATGAGTATTAGAGCTAAAAGGGTCAAAAGACACCATAAACTAAATGAAAACTATGGGCCATAAACCGGGAAAAGAGATTGGCAGCATGTAAAGTGGACAGCGTGTTAGTACAAAGAATGAAGGGAATTCAATGAGACAAAGACAAACCTGCAACTATAAAAAAAGAGGAAAATATAAATAGGTATTTAGCAGAAGAAGGACAAATCATCCAGTAGCATGGAAAATCAATCCTCTAAAATAGAGAAATTAATAGATTCTCCATTTAATACAGGGGCAGAACGTGAAGACGGACAATACCAAGTGATTGAGAAGCAACCAGAGGAACCATTTTTAACATTCAGGGTTGGTGACAGAATACATTTGGAAACATGTTTTAGAAAATATTTGACTTTATCTAGCAAATATGAATATTCATATGCCCGAAGATTCAGGAACCAACACTGGATACATGTACAACAATTCTAAAAGCAGTACGTTCAGGGGCGCCTGGGTGGCGCAGTCGGTTAAGCGTCCGACTTCAGCCAGGTCACGATCTCGCGGTCCGTGAGTTCGAGCCCCGCGTCGGGCTCTGGGCTGATGGCTCAGAGCCTGGAGCCTGTTTCCGATTCTGTGTCTCCCTCTCTCTCTGCCCCTCCCCCGTTCATGCTCTGTCTCTCTCTGTCCCAAAAATAAATAAACGTTGAAAAAAAAAAAAATTAAAAGCAGTACGTTCATTATTGCCCAAAGAAAAAAACAATCCAAGAAAAAACTAGATTAACTTCTGTGGTATATTCACAAAATGAAATGTTATGCAGTAGTAGAAATGAATGGACTACAGTGGCCTCCAACATGAGTGAATCTTAGAAACATAATAATGATTATAAAAAGAACTGCTAATAAAAATATCAGATCAAATATGTAAACATGTGTTTATACATGCATGCATAATAATTTTAAGAGCAGCAGATTAAAAAAAACCTATCAACATATTGTGTTTAGATACACATTTACTAAAACCATACACACCGCAAAAAAAAAAGAAATAAAAAAATTTCCTAATGATAACTAGTTATTGGCATAGAAAAAGGAAAAAAAAATTTAATGTTTATTATTTATTAAAAAAATTTTTTTAATGTTTACTTATTTTTGAGACAGAGGGAGACAGAGTGCGAGTGGGGGCAGAGAGAGAAGGAGACACAGAATCCAAAGCAGGCTGACAGCACAGAGCCCAACACGGGGCTCCAACTCACAGACGACCAGATCATGACATGAGCCGAAGTCGGGTGCTCAACCGACTTAGCCACCCAGGTGCCCCTAATGTTTATTATTTATATTTGAGAGAGCGAGAGAGAGACAGAAAGAGTGTGAGTAGGGGAGGGACAGAAAGAGAGGGAGACACAAAATCTGAAGCAGACTCCAGACTCCATGCTATCAGTAGAGAGCCGGACACAAGACTTGAACCCACAAACCTTCTGACCTGAGGTGAAGTCAGAAGCTTAACCAACTGAGCGACCCAGGAGGCCACAAAACGGAAAGATTTTTATGGAAAGATATGCAGGATTTAATAACGCTCTATTTCTCACTTTATAGAGTAGGCATACAGAGATTATTGGGCTTCTTATACATTTTGTATATTTTAATTTTTTAATTTAGCAAATGCTTATTAATAAAAACAGAAAAAGTTTTTATTAATAAATCAAATAAATAATTAAAAATGAAACTAAAGTTTCAAGTGCTAGTTGGAAAAAACTTTTTACTGTGTGGTATGCATGTATATATGTGTGTGTGTGTTTGTGTGTGTGTATGTGTAATAACCTCATCTCTATGCACTTATGTACATGATCCTTAGATGTGTAATTACATAATTATGATCTACAAATATTTATGTGTAATATGATTCTCACCCTCATTCTGAAATTCCTGTGGAGCTGAAAAATATGGTCCCTGCATTTTA
This sequence comes from Prionailurus viverrinus, assembly GCF_022837055.1. Lineage (NCBI taxonomy): Eukaryota > Metazoa > Chordata > Mammalia > Carnivora > Felidae > Prionailurus > Prionailurus viverrinus. The sequence goes on along the minus strand of NC_062571.1, from coordinate 26,968,123 downwards.
TTTCAATATCTTTCTTTTCATTAATTGCAACAACAAGTAATGAATAAAAATGATATTTCAGACTCAAAAGTGAAAAGGCAGAAAAGCACATATCAAATAAAACATCTTTCACATCCCATGAAGAACTCACTCTGCTCACTGTGGAAAATGAAATATTGCACATGTTAAAATGCTCTCTGCAAAACATGCATTACACAGCTCTGAATAAACTTTATATTTAATGCCCATAAAAGCAGATTTATTAATTAAGCTGAGCTTGGCATACTTTAGACCCAGAGGGCTGTCTGCAGAATGTGCTTTCATTTAGCCTGGCTGCATTCAGAACTGGAGGCCATATCTTCCAAGAAATATTTTATAGAAGCAGATTGGCCATCACTAATTTAAAGCCTTCCACCTGAGTGGCCTCCTCCACAGTGTCAGAGTGTGCTGCAGGATTTCTCAGTCTCTAATGTAGTAAAACTCTGTTAAAGATCTGATTTCTGCCCCCCTTATCTTACAGCTATTTTTTTTACAATAGTAGCTAAAAGCTTGTGGCTGAAGGGAGTAACAGTTGAGAAATGCTACGACCTCTTTACTAATGGAAGAGCTCATCACAAAGAATGGACAGACATTATTAATATATTCCGCCATGTGTAAAATTTGTCCTCGTGATAGATTTCTAATCCTGCATGACAACTTCGAACCAGATCTCAAAGGAAATACCAAGCCCATTGTTAATTTAGGGGATATATTTTCGAAAAAAAACATGTTTGTAATGTTTTAACAAGCTTGCTCTCTTTTCATTTATATATTTTTAAAAATTTTAATGTTTATTTATTTCTGAGAGAGAGTGAGAGAGAGAGTGGGGGAGGGGCAGAGACAGAGGGAGGCAGAGGATCCTGAGCAGGTTCTGCTCTGACAGCAGAGAGCTGGAGGCGGGGCTTGAACTCACGGGACCATGAGATCATGACCTGAACTGAAGTCGGACGCTTAACCGACTGAGCCATCCAGGTGCCCCTCATTTATTTTTAATAAAAGGTCAAGTTATTTAATTTGTTAAATACATTAATATAAACATTATTCATGTGTCACTATATCTATACATATATATATAAATTCTTCCAGGTTTTGGAAAACGCTTTTTTAAAAAAGTTCTTATTAATCATCTTTTTGCTGAAATAGTGTTTCAATTCTCTAAATAGACCTCTTTTTTTTTCACTTTTTCCATAATTAAATCTAAACCAGAAGCTGGAACTAAAATCTTCTGAGGAAATTATAAAGGAATTAAGAAGATGCCTTAGAGAGGGATGAAGCAGGACATTATACACAACATCAAGAAATCCCCTAGAGGGGTGCTTGAGTGGCTCAGTTAAGTCTCCGAACTTAGCTCAGGTCATGATCTCCAGGTACCTGGATTCGACCCCACCCCCCCAACCGCCCTCACCCCCCCACCTTCCCCCACCCCCACACCCCTGCTGGGCTCTGTGTTGACATCTCAGAGCCTGGAGCCTGCTTTAGATTCTGTCTTTCCTTCTCTCTGTACCCCTCCCCTGCCTGTGCTTCGTCTCTTTCTGTCTGTCAAAAATAAATAAATGTTAAAAAAAATTAATACCCTGGAAAAATATATATTCATAGGTAAACAGTAACCTTTCTAAGTGAAACCCAGTGTCCACCAAATCTTTACCAAACTCTTGTCTCGTGCATGTAAGTTGCCTACAGATATAATACAAATGTCAGCTCTGAATCTGAGGCTAGGGAGAGATGATTTAAGGTTAGTGGATATGCAGAAAGTATAAAACTGAAAGGGTAATTCAAGTGTGGTGGGGAACAATTGTAAAAATCGATGCCAGCTTGGTATATATGATATTATATCTTCCTTCACTGCTTAGCCTATTAGATTGTTCAAACGCAGAATGGATGCAAGGACGATCCAAGGACATTGGCAATATGTATTTACTGTTTGTGACATTAACATGCCCCTCTGCTTTCTTAACATATTAGAGCAGAATATGGTGGAATACACTTGAAACCATCCAATGGCCTCTCCAAATTTGCCTGCTTTCATGGGGTGACATAGGGAGGGTAGAGAAATGAGTAAACAAAAATTTTATCTGCAAGATTGGGGAAATTTTAAAAACATAGTACACATAATGCTTGATCAATAAAAACCCAGCTTATTAAATACTTTAGCCCAATATATTTTGTCATTTTAGCAGATTATCATTTATGCAATAAATACATCATACTTTCTATCACTTGCAATTCAATTTACATTACCTGTATCATCAAATATTAAACAAGATATCATTTAAAATAATTTATTATATATTTATTTTATTTTTATAAATCTTGCTTAAGATTCTATTTCTCCCTCTTTCCCTCTCCCCCAGTCATGCTCTCTCTCTCTCTCTAAAAATAACAATAAAATATTTTCAGGCTAGTGTTTCATGCCGCTCACGCTCCTAAATAGTTTTGTACGTTTCTAAACAAGAAACAGAAAATTGAGCTAAAATTGGTTTATTCTAATAATAGATTCCATGGTTCCTTTAACTGAAAAACCCAAGGAAAAGCAGCCTCAGATGTAGCCTTATAGAGGTGTCAGTGACATCTTAGAACATATTTTTTTCTCTCTTGGGTCTACTGTCTGCTGTCCTGTTCTCAGATGTCCCTCCACAAATGATTTTCAGGAAGCTCCAAAAACCTCAGAGGCATATTCTTCTAGGATCGAGTCCAGCAGAAAAGAGACAACATGCTTCCCTAAAGAGTTGAAACATCTTACATTTGGTCTTACTGACTCTGACCAGTCTGAGCTGGGTCATGTGTACATCCTCTGCTTGAACCTGTCAGGAGATGAGAGAGAGTGCTTTTCCTACAACACTTAGAGTAAGAGGATAGTTTCTGGAAAGCAAACAAGTAACAAGACGAGGTGTGGCTGATGGGTGGGAAAATAACAAATAAACGTCCACTCCAGCTCTCATGCCTCCTACGTGTTCCCATGCCCAAGGAAGCATATGTGAGCACATTAAGCTTCAGAGTGAGGATATGCAGAGCAGTCTCCAGAATGATTTTGGTATTGGACTGGGAACCATTATATTCACACAGCTGCTTTTCATAGAAACAATGTATTTGTGTGTGTGTGTGTGTGTGTGTGTGTGTGTCCGCGCGCGCGCGCAAACGCGCAGTGGGAGGAGTTGCTTATACATTCCAGGAGCCTAGGTATGGCTAAAGCTACTATGAAGAGAAATTTGGGCCAGACAAGGACAGAAATGATGAGTTGGCAGAAAGCTGTGCATTTCAGGATATACACTTTATTCCAAATCTTCAGTAAATTGGCTAAATCTCAAATTCTGAGCAGACGTCATTGTTTTATTTTGAAGGTTCCTATCACGTTTTGGACCCAGATCACAAGGACTTGACACCAAGGAGTATGACTAATGAAAACCCACTTTTTTTTTTTTTACATTTTTTTTGTTATTCTTGAGAGAGAGAAACAGAGAATGTCAATGAGAGAATTCCAGAGAAAGAAAGGGATAGAGAAGGGGGTAGAGGATCCCAAGCAAGCTCCGTGCGGACAGCAAAGAGCCCAAAGTGGGGCTCGAACTTGCAAACAGTGAGATCATGACCTGAGCTGAATTCAGATGCTCAACCAACTGAACCACCCAGGCGTCCCTTAAAGCCCACTTTCTGAGTGAAGACTGAGGATGTAAGCCAGTTGAATTCAGATATTACAGGGACAAATTTTGGTTAAAGGAAGTTATGGGCTTAGCGATTTGACCCAAGTTCACTACATTGCTGAGGACAGTATTGTTTGAGGGTACTTTTCTCAGTTCAGTGGAGTATCGGGGACCACTAAACACTCAATATTGTGTGTCCAAAGTTGCCATAATGATGAGAATTTCAGCTTTAAAAAGAAACTTGAAGATGAATCCCAGGCTTTCCAATCTGTGTGACCTTGCACACATTATTTAATCTACTTCACCTCAGTTTCCCAAATGGTCAAATTTGTCCTTTTAACTTTGCCACAGTAGCTTCGGCCCAATCATGATGGTTCCTTGCAAAGTATCTCTCAAATATTTTCCTAAAGGTAGCTTTCAACTTGGAAAGCAGAAACTTAAATAAATATTTATTTATTTGCTTCATGGGCTAGCATTTAAGAAGCCCTCACTACTTATGGATGATTTTTTCTTTATAGATAAATATAGCAAAAAGAAAATAGTTTATTCTACTCACATTATTTATTTTCAATGACAATAAAGATCATAAACTAAATAGAGAAATAAACAAGATCCTCTGCCCTCAAGTGAATTTCTTAAATTGATATCTAGGCAATCAGAGATGGACAAAAAGATAGAAAAGAAAGAATATATCTTTTAGTGTCTGAAATTCATAAGTAGTACCACTTTTGTAGAATTTCTGACATCCTTTGCATTTTAATTTAGTGCAAAATACTTTCTGTTACTGAATGGAAGATTCAAATGCATATAGAGTCCAATCTGTTACTGTTTTAACATATATCATCCTTTGAAAAGATATCTATCTCAGTTCTATTAAAATACTTAATCATATATTCTTAAGGTACTTTATTGCATTGGATTTATTTGTATTGTATTTTAAGAGTACTTAAAAATCTAAAATAGTATATTTTGTTATTTTTTTCAATTGCAAGTTTTATCATGATTTCAGACAAATTTTTCTCAAAAACTTTGTCCTTTGTATGGCATAGGGAATATAGTCAATAATATTATAATAATTTGTGTGGTGACAGATGTTAACTGTACTTATCATGGTGAGCACTTCACAATGTATATAATTATTGAATCGCTATATTATACACCTGACACTAATATAACATTGTATGTCAACCATACTGCAATAAAAAATTATATGTTTCATAATGAATACTTTTTCAGAGGAAAATATAATTTAGTTCAACAGGATTAATTTACATGCAATTTATTAGGCATTCTCGATTGCATAATACAAGGCATAATAATATTTTAGTTGCTTTTCTTTCTCAGAAAACAGACCTCATTATCACAATTCATGTTTCAGGTAGAAAATGAAGATTCATCAAATGTAGACCATACAATAGGTAGATGAAATTTGGTTTCATACTGTGAGAGATGGGATAAGTGCAAAACTTCTGTCATAACAATTGAGCATATTAGCAACTTTACATTGGATAAACATGGGACAGATAATTTGTTTTTCACTATAGAACAGCCCCTAAATCCTTTTGAACATTAAAAAATGTTTCTAAGGAAATATTTTTGTAAAAGATATCTATTTTCTTTTCTTTTAACTTTTAAATGTTTATTTATTTGAGAGAGAGAGAGAGAGCATGAGCAGGGAAGGGCAGAGAGAGAGAGAGAGAGAGAGCATGAGCAGGGAAGGGCAGAGAGAGAGAGAGAGAGAGAGAGAGAGAAAGAGAGAGATACAGAATCCAGCAGACTACAGGCTCTGAGCTGTCAGCACAGAGTGAGATCATGACCTGAGCCAAAGTCAGAGGCCCAACCGACTGAGCCATCCAGGCGCCCCAAAGATATCTGTTTTCAAAAACTGCTCTCTAACTATGTCCATTTGAAACTGAAAGCTTATTATCCTAAGCTTTTGATCAGAATGTAATGACTTATTAGATAATAGAGCTTTTCTCAAATGTTAAAATATTGATATTTAGCAGTTTTAGTTTAGAAGCACTTCCATGAACATCATTCACTCATTCATTCAACTAATAGTATTTCAAATAGAGTCTAATACAAGCAAGGCAAAGTTCAAGATGCTACATAAAAAATTTGGTAAATCACAGCTCATTCTTTAAGGAAAGACAACTTTGGGGGAGGCCGTATAGGGAGAGACACAATAGACAGCATGAAATTTTATAATGCCCTGCATTAAGGTCATTGGACAATTAGCACAAGTATGAAGCTCAGTCTACAAACTCAACATTGAGACATTAATACTCCCATCTTTTTATATTTCTGTTTATTTCTAATACGTTTGAGAGAACCTTTTTTTTAATGTTTATTTTTTGAGAGAGAGACAGACAGACAGACTGAACATGAGCAGCGGAGGGGCAGAGAGAGAGGGAGACACAGGATCTGAAACAGGCTCCAGGCTCTGAGCTGACAGCTCAGAGTCCAACATGGGGATTGAACTCACAAACCGTAAGATCATGACCTGAGCCAAAGATGGATGCTTAACCGACTGAGTACCCAGGTGCCCCTGTTTGGGAGAATCTTTAAGTCATCTTTTCGGGACCCCACAAACCCACAAAACAAAATTATCCCATCATTCCAAAATAGCTTATTTCCATGGCAACAATGTGAGGCATGGTAAATCGTCATTCTCCCATTCAATGAGGGCACTCTAGCTTGAACTGCACACTAGTCTCTCTTCATCGCCCATACTTGGGACAGAGCCATTTTTGAGGGACTGAAGATCATCTAAATATTAAATCTACATCTGTAAATCTTCTGAAAGAAAACACAGGAAAAATATTTGTGACCTTGCGTTAGGCAAACACTTTGGAGATATGGCAATAAAATCTAACTCATAAAAGAAAACAAAATGACACATTGTACTTTTAACTATTCAATTCTTGTGCTCTGTGAAAGATGTTACGAAGAGAATGCTACCAAAAGCCATAGATAGGGATAAAATATTATAAATCACATTTCTGAGAAAAGACTTGTAAGTATACTCAAACTCAACAATAAGAAAAGAGACAATAAACTGGGTAAAAGGTCTAAACAAACACATTGCCAAATGAAAAACATGAATGACAAAGAAATGTAAGAAAAGATGTTCATTAATAATCTTACTAATAATCTTACTAATAATAAGTAACCATTAGAAAAGTATGAATTAAAGTCAAAGTAGATACAACTACACACGTTAAAATGCCTAAAAACAAAAATTGTCGATGCATTTTGCTAAGTAAAAGAAGTCTTATAGTTATTGAATTAATAAGTCAAAGAAATAAAAGACACAGCATAAGGAATATAGTCAGTGACATAGTGATGTATGGAAACAGATGGTAGCTACATATATGGTGAGCACAGCATAATGTATAAACTTGTTGAATCACTATGTTTTACACCTCAGAACTAATGTAAATTTAAATGTCAACTATACTCAAATAAAAATAAAAATAATAATTGTTTAAAAGACAACAGGGGCGCCTGGATGGCCCAGTCGGTTGGGTGACTGACTTCGACTCGGGTCATGATCTCACAATTCATGGGTTCTAGCCCCGCATCGGCTCTGTGCTCACAGCTCAGAGCCTGGAGTCTGCTTCCAATTCTGTGTCTCCCTCTCTGTGCACCTCCTCTGCTTGTGCTCTGTCTCTCTCTGACTCTCAAAAAATAAATAAATGTTAATAAAAAAAACTTAAAAGACAACTTATCATATAGTTCTATTTATAAGACATTCTGGAAAAGACAAAACTATAAGAATGGAAAAGAAATTCATGGTTTCCAGAAATTGGCCATGGAAGGAAATGTTGACCACAAAAAAAGAGACATGAGAGAATTGTTGACGTAATAAAACTGTTTTGTGTCATGATTGTTTGGTAAATTTAAGACTTGGTTTATGGTAAAATTTACAGAATTTTAGACCATGTAAGTAGAATTTTACTATATGTAAATTTTTAAAAATAACCATGCAAGATATTGGAGAAAACTGAAATGAAATATTAAAATATAACAGCTATTTTATAATTTTGCAATTCTAACCACACTTAAAGAGGTGGATGTAACCCGAGTTACATTGGAAAACATTATTTTGAATAGATAATATAACACAAAAGACAAAGACGACTATACAAAAGCTTGTCTTCTGGAAGGGTGTAAGATAATAGCATTCCGGATATTGGTTTCTAAATGACTTTCTCAAATAAAATGAGCAATGACTCCTTGCAGAAGCAATTATCCTAGGGTTCAGAGAGGAAAAGTTCACTAAGATCCTGGAGAATTATTGTGATGCAAAAATATGGAGGTGCACAATAGCCAGTCAGAATCAATTCCAATGGACAAACTTGAAACCATTTATCCCAAACAACAAAGTCATGATAGTGTTTGTTTATAGCCCATGGAGTAAAATATTCACGAACCCATACTGATATAAATTAAGTAATTAAACATCAATTTATTAAATGTGGAGTGAATATGGAAGGTAAAAATTTATCTTAAAAAATCCACAGTAATAACTGTTACAGGCAAGATCCACTCATCAATACAAACTTTAGTTGTCAAAATTTTAAGGAAAAAAAGAATTTCTGTATGGTCACAGAAATCTCCCCCAATACATACATATATATACATGCATACATATATATATATATATATATATATATATATATGTGTGTGTGTGTGCAACATATTTACATGCATACATATATACATATATGCAATATATATATGTGTATATATATATATATATATGTATATCAATAAACAAAATAGTAACTGTATAGTTGAAGAAACCTGGAAAGACCACCTTAGCTAATGATTGAGGTTAACATGAGCAGTAACAAGACATAATGATGTCATATAATCTCAATATCAATACACTGAGAGGTCAGATCACTTGTATGGTAGACTAGCTAAAAATGCAAAAGCACAATCTACATGAGAAAACAGGCAAATCCAAATAGAAGGACATTCCTACAAAATAACTGACATGTACATTTTAAAAGTGTCAAGGTCATGAAAGATGGATTCTGAGGAACTGTCACAGGTTGGAGGATACTGAGGAAGCATGACAACTAAATGCAATGTAAAATCTTAGATTAGATCCAGGAAAAGAAAAAAAAAGACATTAATGGGAAAATTTAAAAAATCCAAGTAAAGTCTTTAGGTTAGTTACTAGAATCGTACCAATGTTCATTTCTTAGTTTTAATAATTGCACTATGGCTACGGAAGATATTAACATTAGGGGACACTGGGTTAGAAAGCAAACTTAGCATTATTATGACTATTAATAATTAAATTTAAGAGGTGATTATATGAACATACGGTATATATAAAATCTTCAATAAATCAATTATATATAAATATATTTATAAATATATATAAAGTAATAATATCTGTATCAAGGAAGATGGAAAAGAAGAATAGATTTATTAAGTATTTAGAAGGCCAAAACTGTGTGTGGGGGTGTTGATCTATTTGGTGATATACAGTGAGGAGTGGATAATATTAAAATTTATTTTCTGATTTCAGGCTTCAGCAATTATATGCTGATGATATTTTCGTTATAGATGAAAAAACATTAGCTACATATTAAGAAAAGAAAATGAAGTCAATACCAGAGATGTTATATCCAAGGTACCTGTGGGACATCTAAATATACCAGAAAAAATTGGAAGTTCAGATCTGAACAATAGCACTGTAAAAGTAATATATGAGTATTTAGTAGTGATTTTACTATCCTTATGCAACTACAAAGTATTGGAACCAGCTTCTCCTTTCTGCTAGTTTTGTGATGGTCATTAAGTGACTTTATCTTTAGGATAAAGTACTATATGATGGGACACCGGGTGGCTCAGTCAGTTAAGTGTCTGACTTCAGCTCAGGTCATGATCTCCCGGTTTGTGAGTTTGAGCCCAGCGTCGGGCTTTTTGTTGACAGCTTGGAGCCTGGGGCCTGTGTCTCCTTCTCTCTCTGCCCCTCCCCCACTTGTGCTCTGTCTCTCTCTGTCTATCAAAAATAAATATGTGTATAAAAAATTTAAAAAACAAAGAAAATATAAGTGAATAACAGGACATTCTTCACTGATAAGCTGTTCACTTAGAATCAGTGGAATCCCCATGGAATCTGTCCAAAATATAGGCAATAAGATCTGCAGAGCAAAGTGTAGGATTATTATAGTCATGTTAGACCTAAAAACAAATAATACATGATTGAAAATCAAAGTCTAATGAAATTGTAATAAATGAGAACATAAAGTTTCAGCAACTTTTTTAGGGGACAAAGTACATTTATTACCAAATAGGAATGAAAGTATTGCACAGCCTGCTGTCATGAACCTGGGGCAGTTCTGTTGTCAGGAAGCACCAATGGTTTCTTGTATGAATGGCTCACTCCAAGCATAAAGAGCAATATTCTGTTGCAGGATCAGCCACCCCAACACCGGGGTTAGGCAACAGGACCCTGGCAAAGTGGTAGACCTGGATCCTGCAGACTGGGAGACATGTGCGGCTCATAAGAATTGAGAGTTTCTCCACTACTGTCAGGAATGAGGCAAGGATTTCCCCTGTCATCACTGTTACTTGACCCAGTACTGGAAGTCCTAACCACACCAATCATGCAACAAAAAGAAATAAAGGGCATCCAAATCAACAAGGAAGAAGTAAAACCTTCATTATTTGTTGATGACACGGTACTCTATATTGAAAACCTGAAAGATTCCACCAAAAAATGACTAGAACTGACACGCACATTCAGCAAAGTTGCAGGACACAAAATCAATGTAGATAAATCTATTGCATTTGGAAGAACATTCCATGCTCATGGATTGGAAGAACAGATATTGTTAAAATACATGTATTACCCAAAACAATCTATACATTTAATGCAATCCCTATCAGAATACCAACAGCACTTTTCACAGAGCTAGAACAAACAATCCTGAAGTTTGTATGGATCCACAAAAGAGCCCAAACAGCCAAAGCAACCTTGAAAAAGATAAGCAGAACTGGAGGCATCACAATTCCAGACTTCAAATTATATTACAAAACTGTAGTGATCAAAACAGTATGGTACCAGCACAAAAATAGACACACACATCAATGAAAGAGAATAGAAAACCCAGAAACAAGCCCACAACTATACCATCAATTAATCTTTGACAAAGCAGGAAAGAATATCCACTGGGAGAAAGAGAGTCTCTTCAACAAATGGTACTGGGAAAACTGGACAACAACATGCAAAAAAAATGAAACTGGACAACTTTCTTACACTGTACACACAAAAAAATTCAAAACAGATTAAAGACCTAAATGTGAGACAGGAAACGATAAAAATCCTAGAAAAGAACACAGGCAGTAACCTCTTTGACATTGGCCTTAGCAACTTCTCACTAGCTATACCACCTGGGGCAAGAGAAACAAAAGCAGAAACAAAGTATTGGGACTTCTTTCATTGATCTGTGTGTCTATTTTGTGCTGATACCATACTGTTTTGATCACTACAGCTTTGTAATATAACTTTAAGTCTGGAATTGTGATGTCTCCAGTTTTGCTTCTTTTTCAAGGTTGCCGTGGCTATTCATCAAGTACTGATACATGTTATAACATGAACGAACCTTGAAAGAACTATGCTAAGTGAAAGAAGCCATTCACGAAGGACCACATATTGTATGATTTCATTTATATCAGGTATTCAGAATAGGCAAATTCATGAGGTCAGAAAATAGATTAGTGGTTGCCTAGGGTTGGGAACAGGTGCACTGGGTTTGACAGGAAAGGTATGCAGGTTTTTTTTTTTGGAAGGTAATGAAAATGTTCTAAAGCTGATTATGATGAGGGCACTACTGTACGAAGATATTAAAAGCATTGAAGTGTATGCTTTAAATGGTTTAATTGTTTAATATATGAATTACATATTGTTAAAAATTTTTTTAATTGTTTTTAATGTTTATTTATTTTTGAGAGAGACAGAGTGCGAGCAGGGAGGGGCAGAGAGAGAGGGAGACAGAATCAGAAACAGGCTCCAGGCTCTGAGCTGTCAGCACAGAGCCTGACGCGGGGCTGGAACTCACGGACTGTGAGATCATGACCTGAGTCGGACGCCCAACCGACTAAGCCACTCAGGCGCCCCTATTGTTAAAATGTTTTTAAAATAATATTCAAGTGCTAAGACTGACAAATGATAGCCTTACTGCTGGAAAGTGGGAACTGTGTCTCCAATGTTAAGGGAACTACTGTAATTCTGTTCAAGCCTGTTTTTGTCAATTAGGAATAGAGTCAAAAGTGGTCAAAATTTCCAAATTTACTTAAAAGAAAAAAAAAACTCTGAAAATCCTACCGTTAATGTAAATTCTCCCAGGGTAAAATATTGCAAACTAATTCAACACTGGACAAACAACACATTTGAAGTCAAGTCTCATCACACAAAAGTTACAAAAAGTTGCCATTTTGTAACACGCTATTATTTTGGTATACTGATGTCTTTCACAATGTTTGTGATTACAGAGCAATGTGGCCTCAATATTAATTTCTTCATGCTATCAGGATTATTTAGATATCTATAACCATCGATATTTATGGAAACTTTATAACATTCCAGGCCTGAATATTAACTCATTTGTACATTCTATTGGTTAGATATTATTATCATCCCCATTTTACAGATGAGGAATGTATGCTCCACAGAGTTAAATTACTTGGCTGAAGTCCCACAGTTGTAATGCTGAACTAGGATTTCAAAGCAGTCATCTGATGCCAAAATTCTTCACAATTCTTCTGTACTGCCCCTTTACATGTTGATGTTCTTGGGCACGTGGTTTCTGCCTTCAGGCCTCTTGGAATCTAATAGGGAGAAGACATGACAATTCCAGTACAAGGTGGTGCATGCATTAAAAGAAATGCAATAATATGTTTTAAAGGAAAGCACTTTAACTTAGGCGCAATGGTTGACAATTTAGCTGATGTTTTTGATGTATAAAGTGATTTTGCCAGAATGAAAAAGAGGAATAAGTTATTTGAACCAGAGAATGCTCAGAATGTATAAAATGTAAGATTGAAAGTCAGAAAGTTACTCAGGAATCATAAATACCATGATGCAACATAGAAAGCGATGGGAATACATTTGGAAATCTGATGAGTGATGGATGGGGACAAATGACAAAAGAAGTAATTAAATGTTCTCAGCAGTGAAGAGCCGTTGAAGGTTTGTGTTTTAGAAGAAACACGATGACATTTAGAGTAGAGGCTGATTTGAAAAGAAAGAAGCAAGACAATCATTTAAAAAATGATTACAACAGTACTGGAAAAGATGATAAACACTCACAGAGTAGCAACAACTTAGCTTTGTTTTCAGTGTGTGCTTAAGTGGTTAATGATGTGATTGTGTGTGTGTGTGTGTGTGTGTGTGTGTGTGTAAGTATGTATATGTGTATGTGTTTCCCCAATCATTGAAGATCTTAAAAAAGTATTTGAGCATATCACATGTTTGTTATTTATGCTGCCTTTATAGCACATATAATCTCTAAGTTAAATTTGAAAAACCTTAATAAGTACTTTCTTTCATAACACAATTGTATGAAAGTGGACAAAATACTTTTGATTTTAGGTACTGTAGCAAACACAATAATTACTGACATAGATAAGAATATAGCAATGTCATTCTAAATTAAATTTCATGTCTGTATTGAGAAGAAAAATTCCCCCCTCACCTCCGGAAGGACTTCAGATTACAAGGTAAAGTTTTGTGAAATGTATAAAACCTTGTGAGGGCAAACCAGAATAAACATATAGAAATACAATTTAAAATATACTCATTGGAAGCTTGATTCATAACCTGTTACATGGTTTCATATTCCTCCTTTTATAATATATATTACTGAGAATACAGCATGTAGTATATAAAATTTTTGGTGGACAATACATTTCTAAAACATCTGCCACATTGTAATGAAATGCCCTTCTTTGTAAATTTTTAAGATTCTATTATGGGCTGGCATGGAACAAAAATGCAGGTTTTTTTTTTCTTTGAAAAAGGAAAACAGTGCCACCTAATGTTAACTATCACTAGTAAAACATACGGAAGTTTACATAATCTTGCAGAAAATAATTGATCTCTCAAAATACTTTCTTAAAATAATTTTATGATTAAGTAAATTACAATTTGAGATTTATATGAAAGGAAAATAAAACCTGTATTTGATGCTATGCTTGGTAAAATATAAAATGCATTTTCTGACATGTTCCTCAAGCCCCTCATTTAACTTGTAACTTACTTGAATTGCTATGTAAAATATTCTGTGATGGGACATATTTATAGTGGGTACCCTTACATTCTGTGTTGCACTAACACAGAGGTATTTAATAAATATTTACTGGTTTGAATTCTCCTACATAATGTGGCTGTGATAAATAGATTTAAATTCTAAATATAGATAAAAGAATAAAATGACAGGAATGAAGGAATACATATTTAACAGTGTATTTTAAAATTATAAAGGTATGCATAATCATTATAGAAATTGGAAACAATCCAAAGAGTAAAAGCAAAAATAAATGGTTTCATTAGGCACAAATAATCTTTTATTTTTATTTATTTATTTGTTGTTTGTTTGTTTATAATTCTGGACTATTTCCTTAGCAGGTTTGTTTAGTGTTTTTTTTAATGATCATGAATTATTTAGGGGTACCTGTGTAGCTTAGTTGGTTAAGCTTTGGACTCTTGGTTTCAGCTTAGGTCATGATCTCACAGTTTCATGAGTTCAAGCCCGTTTCTGGCTCTGCACTGACATCACAGAGGCTGCCTGGGATTCTGTCTCTCCCTCTCTCTCTGCCCTTCCTCTACACACACTGTCTCTATCTTTCTCAAAATAAATAAAATAAACTTAAAAATGTGATTTAAAAATTATTTAAAAATTTTCAAATCAATTTGAGCTTTAAATCTAACTTATAGTTTATTTTTAAGTTTCCAAACCTTAATTTAGTGTTTCCATCATATTTATTCAAATGGAATAGTGTCATTTACTTAACCAATTTACTATTTGGGGATATTAGGATGCACCATATTTTAATATATTATAAAATTTAAGCAATGTTATGGTGTATATCTTTGCCACATATTCCTTTAGCAATATATTTTAAGATTATATCTTTATGCCAGAAGGAGAGAATTCGTATAACTTCATAAAGTTTTTGATGTTCTGCATTTTCCCACCTGTAACTTTTAATTCCACATGATTTTTAAACAGAAAAATATCAATAAAAAGAATCCTTATTTTAATATTAAGAACTCCAAAACACCCAGATTATCATTTTGAGTCGAAATTAAAACCCAAATCTTTATGTATTAATTCAATACTATCCTACTATGTATTAATATATAAAAGAAAAATTACATTTCAGCTTTTATTTATGCCCATGTGACTGAATATTCTTTAATTTTTCATAAAAAATAGTTCTATGGTCTCCATTTAAATGTAATTTAACCCCATTATCTCTCTAACATAGAATATACTTAAGTTAGCATATCAGAAACACAAATTCTTACTAATGTTAGATTAAGTAGATATGTTAATCAATTTTCCTAAGACCATCTTTTTCCTATGGAATTGATAAAATAGTATTTACTGAAGTATAATGTAGATACAGCATCTTACACTGATCATAAATGCACAGCTCGATGAATTTCCACATAGTGAATATGCTCATTTAACCAGAAGCCAGTTCAAACAGCTCACCAGAGGTCTCTTCCATCTCCCATGTTTATATTTTTCTTAGGTCACTACACCACCCCTGCCCACCCCCACACCCAAACAAAGGTGACCACTCTTCTGAGTTTCAACACCACAGAGGATCAATTTATAAGTGGAATTCTATAATTTGTATATTTATGTGGTGGGTTTCTAGTACTCAAAAATATGTAAGCTTCATCCATGTGGATGCAAGTAGTTACAGTGTGTTCATTATCATTGGTCAGTAACATTCCATTGTTAAAAATAGACTAGAGGTTGTTTATATATGCCACTGTGCCCCATAGGCCAAATTTGGCCTGTCCCTTTGTTTGTCCCTAAAGTTTTATTGAAACACAGACACAGTCATTTATGTACTTTCTGTGATTACTTTCACACTATGGAGAAGTGGAAAAGTTGTGACAGAGACCATATGTCCTGCCTATGTACTAAATAATTTACTCTCTGGCCTCCTACAAGAAAAAAAAATGCTGACCCCTGACCTACGCTACATATGATGAACGTTTACTTTGTTTCCAGCTTGGAGCTTTTAAGAGTAGTGCTGTTATGAGCAGTACTGAAAATGTACTTTGGTAAATATATAAACACATTTCTACAGAGTTTCTATAAAGGACTAAAATCCTAGTTCCGTGGATCTGAATGTGGTTACGTCAGATGATATTAGTAAAGAGTTTTTGTGTCTTTTAAATAAGTTTACCAGCTTACATAAGTATTCCAATTAATCCACACCTGCTTCTGGGCTGACTTGGCATATCTTCATTTTATCCATTTTGCTGGGTATGTAGTAGTGTCTCATTGTGATTTTGATTTCCGTTTCCTTACTAATTAAGTTGAGCATCTTTTAGTATGTATAAGTGGCCATTTTGGTTATCTTCCTTCACAAAGTGCCTATTCAAGTAAGTCCTTTTTCTCTTTCCTTATTGGGCTCTCTTCCTTCTCTCTGTTGTAGAAATCTATAAATATATAATGGATGTGAGTCATTTGTAGATATGTTTATTGCAAAATGTTTTTCCTACACTGTGGTTTGCTTTTTTCACTCTCTAAATTATATCTTAAAAAAGTGAAGTTGTGAACTTTAATGTGGTATAATTTATTCATTTTTTCTTAAATATTTGGAAACGTTGTTTTCCTTTGCAAGAAACTTTGAACACTCCAAATTCTTGAGAAGATTTGCCTATGTTTTCTTTTAAAAGATTTACCATGTTACCTACACATGTAGATCCTCAATTTACCTAAAGTTGACTTCATTGTGTATGTGAGGTAGAGATGGTGGTTTTTTTTTTTGCTTTTTTTTTTAGTATAAATATGCGATTTATCCAGCACCATTTATTGAAAGCATAATCCTTTCCCCCTTGCCCAGCAACATCATCTTTACCATATTAGATTTTAATGTATTTTTCTCCACATGTTAATTTTCCTTATTTCTTTGGAATATCTACTATATTCCATCTTTACTAATCAGTTTTAGTATTGTAGCCTCCTAAGTCCCAATAATTGGTAAGGCAAGTAATCCTACATAACTCCTCAAAATTAATTTCATTTTTTTATAAATATAGTAATGCTCACTAAATAGTATATGTACTATCTTTCATTCGTCTGCCTTCTGAAGTTAGGCAAAGCTATGTGATTAGTCTTATTGAAGTGTTTACAAACAGAAGTGTCACTTCCGGGCTATAGCATTACTGAGGACAAGAGTTTCCTTTGACTTAATGCCAGGTTTCTGTGTGATTATTAATATTATACCCGAATTGTTTATTTCAAAAAAAGACACTGAATCATGGAATGACGTTTGCAGATGGATATTGCTGTCATCCACAAAAAGAATCTCCAATTAAATAGAGGTCTTGTCAGCCAATATGGCAAAGCACAAATGAATAAAAGAACTCTTCTCCCAGGAAAAAAAAAAAAAGAATGAAATAATCAGGTATGTGCAGCTCCATGTAATGTGGATTACTTCACATTTCTCAAGAAAAAAACAGTCTCAAGAATCTGTTTGAGCCAAGTCATAACTTAATAAGAACAATTCCACTGTTGCTATGGAAACCAACATAGTAGAGAGGCATCATGTTTTTGTGTCTCCTGTCTCCCCTTCCAAACCCCCAGAGCATTGGGGCACAGAATCATAAAGTAATTCCAACCACCAAGGTTATAAAATCTGATGAGGAGTGATGGGGACACTGAGTTGGCTTGACCACTGATCCACACATCACACTGGGACAATATAGCAAGTACAGTCACTGAAATTCATAGATAAGGAGAGAACAGGCTTCCTCAGGATGAGCTATAAAAAGAAGCACCTGTAGTAGGAACCCAACATATGTTATACCAAAACCACTGGCAAAGCAAACTCATTCAATTACCTTCTTTCAAACCAACTATGTATTACATTTAAAGGGGAAAAAAGTGAGTAGTTCATTGACAAAAGCTTTTCAGCAAAAATTATTCTACAACTTATATGGATTAGTAGTCAATAACTTTTTGTTTCCTATATTTAAGGGAGAAAAGGTGAAAACACAAAGATACCTCTATACATGTAAAAAGATGAAACTGGACTTCAGAAAATTAATTCCTCTCACACAGGGAGGAAAGGAAAAGATTTTTTAAAAATATTTTAATAAATGCTGCATTATACAGTTTTTAACACATATACACACTTATACATGTATATTCCTCTATCGATCTTTTGCTAGAAATAAAACACATAAAGCATGTTAACCCATTAGTCACCTGATAAATACACTTTTTGGATTCAGGTGCCTTTTTAGGACCTCTTTGACTGGACTCATTAAGACTAAGAATCACCTATTCATGCTCTAATTTATAGACAGGCATAATTTATATATTTATTTCATTTATTATATGCTAGTATATATTTATTTATAGTATTATATATTTATATGTACATGAAACATATACTATATATAGATATATAGATACAGATATACCTCCCATATACCTCCAGAAATATGTTAATACTTTATCCAACTTTTTCTTCTAGAATTCCTATACTGTAATTACATGTACAAGGGCATGTCAGTGTAAGGCAGAAAGTGATGTAAGTAACCTTTTTAGATCATATGATCACAAATGCATTAATGATAGAACTGATTCTGCATTTGGGGACACCATCAAAGCCTTGCTGTAGTTAAACATGTATTAGGAGAAGCATAGAAAGCTTCCAGGTAAGAGTGTCCATACCCCAGATTCCCAGATTGGCTAACTGGATCAATCAATTCAATTTATCTAACACTTATTGAGTGCTAAAAAAACATAAAAAGCTTATAATTATTACTACAGAAGTATTAGGTAGAAGGAAATAAACCTTATCTTGAAATACTTTTTTTCCCCCATGTTTATGTATTTATTTTGAGAGACAGACAACATGTGTGTGAGTGGAGAGGGGACCGAGAGAGAGGGAGAGAGAAAATTCCAAGCAGGTTCCCTGCTGTCATCGCAGAGCCTGACACGGGGCTTGATCTCACAAGCTGTGAGACCATGACCCTAGCCAAAATCAAGAGTTGGACGCCTAACCGACTGAGCCACCTAGGCACTCCAGGAAATACCTTTTAAAGTTAAGCGTCCGACTTCAGTCTCAGGGTTTGTGGGTTGGAGCCCCGTGTCAGGCTCTGTGCTGTAGCCTGTTTCAGATTCTGTTGTGTCCGTCTGCCTCTGTCCCTTCCCCATTCTCATTCTGTCTCTCTCTGTCTCAAAAATAAGTAAACATTTAAAAAAAATTTTTAAGAGAATTCAAGTGTTATTGTGGCTTCAGAGATGGCTTTGTAGTTTTTTCAGGGTGCTTGAAGTATAGATGAGAGTTTGATAATAAAGGTAGGAGAAAATTTCAGATAAGGGAACAGCATGAACAATAACAGAGTATAGGAGATACAAAAAGATGTTATTTAAGTCAATTTCAAAAAAAGAGACTTTCTCCACTCCAAATTATTATATATTCAGCATGTAGTGTCTCTGATCTCATCATTGTAAATTTTAGTAGCTCAGAGATACTTCCATACTTTCCTTCGAAGAAAATTAATTTTGATGTCAGAGTTAATGACCCAAATTTCACTACCAGATTACATTACTGATTCATTTCTGCTTCATAACATTTACATTTCTTTTCTGCTTACGAACTTGACAATATTTTTAAAATAGTTTGTAAATTCAAAACTTGATTTTCAATCTTAACAAATTTTCAACTTATTTCAAAATCTTCAGCAGTCTTCTTTTTATTTCCTTTTTCATTTGAAGTGGCCCTGTGTTTGGTCTGTTCTTGAATAATGCAATATTGCACAATTATATTTCATTACATACAAAGTGCGAAAAGTAAATATTTTAGAAATGTCAACCTTTATAGGTAAAATAACTGACTTACAATGCATTTGAATAATTGTTAAAATTTAAGACAAGGTTACATTTGCAATTATAACTATTCGGTATATAAATAATATAAGTATACAGACATGGTTTGTCATATTTTCATAAGGAAAATTTCATTTTAAGGATATAAAAACATTAGTATCATTAAAAAGTAATCATAGATTTTAATGTATTAAAATGCTTACTTTATATATTTGATTATTATTAATTGTAATTCTAGACTTTGTCATTTATTAATATATACCTCGACTGATTCTTTATTCTGGAATAAACAACTAAACTGTTTGGTTTGAAATCCCAAACCTTCCATAATTAAATCTCCAAAAAGTTTCCAAGATGTATTTTAATTTTACTTGCATAAGTTCTCTGATTCTTTTGAAAAGGTCTACAGGATTTGTAATCATTTTACCTCTGTGAATTGACTAGGAAAATGTCATTAATAAATTATTTTCACCGAAAAAAACTAGTCTTTCATGGATTATAAAATGCAGCAGAAGTGACATTTTGTTCTTTGATATCTTTCAAGACGAAGTCACCTATTCTGATCCAACAGTCTCTGTGATTTCTGTATCTTTTGACCAACATGTACCATGCTCATGCTAAATATATTCCTGTCGGTAGGACTATATTGCCGTAAGCTGGGACATAAGTCAGTCTGTATGCTATGCACCATCTCAGAGCATTCCTTTTATTTCCATCCTTTTCTCACATACCTGCCCAACATGCCTTGGAAGTAATGTTCAAAAGCTCTGGTATATACAGGGGCGCCTGTGTGGCTCAGTCAGTTAAGCATCTGACTTTTGATTTCAGCTTGGGTCATGATCAGGTTCATGAGTTTGAGCCCTACGTCGGGCTCTGCGCTGGCGGTGTGGAGCCTCCTTAGAATTCTCTCTCTTCCTCTCTCTCTGCTCCTCCCCTGCTTGTGAGCTCTCTCTCTCTCTCAAAATAAATAAACAACAACAACAACAAAAATAACCTCTGATATGGTATATATTACCAATCACTAGCCTCATGTACTGCCTGGGACAAGTGTTCATGCTATTTTACCATTCTTATTTAGACATATAATAAAATGTATGTTTCTACATTAGAATACTTATACTAAATAGTCTGTTTTATTTTATATTGATTGCATTTATTATTGTATATTATTATTCATGCTTAATATTATATGCTTCTAAAATAGAATGTCTCCTATGTTTGACATCATAATGAACTTATTGCTCTCCTAATAACGATTCTTGATTTCAGAAAAAGAGGTAATACCTTGCAGTATCTTCAAGAATTAAATTAACTTATATGCAACCCTTTGGTGATAACTATTGTCTACAAAAGTACCCTAAAAGCTGTGCCAAGTAGATACACTTCCTGCCATTAAGAAGTTTACAGTATAATTCTTCTTAACATCAAAGCAACAACAGAAAGAAATATTTTTTGCAAGTACTCAAACTCCTGTTCCATAAAGGAAGTTCATAAAGTTTTGGGGATAAGTAAATGAAAACAATAATCTTAGGGACCGAACTTTGTCATCATGTTTATGAACATGGAAGAAATAAACAACATCTAATTTCAAAGAATATAAACAAGATTTATCTGCTAGAGCCAATTTCATTCCAAATGCTTATACTATACCAGGAAATAAATAAATGAAGACTCTTGAAAATGTGTTTTTTCTCTTTATTAAGAATCCCTCCCCACCCCATGACAGTGTAGTTCAAGAAATATCACAAAATACACAAATGTCACAAGGCTTGATTAGTTGCCAAATTATGTTACCAACAATTAGTGTTAAGAGAATTTGAAATTTGGCATATTGTGTTTATGAAAGATACACTCATATGCATATATGTTAATTCTCATTTGTGCATCTTATCTCACATCAAAAACGTATTATCAATGAGATAGCATTGTGCAAAAACGGAACAAATTGCACACATTACCATTTCAGAATACGGCTGCCTGCCTTTTCAATCTGTTCAGGCTAAGCCTCCAATTCACTTTAAAGATGAAAGTTTGTTTAGGTAAATGAAATAATTATAGCATTTGTATATTAAGAATAAAACCTCAGTCAATCAAAAATGTTGTTTATAAAGAGTTTACACCAATCCATAAGGAGGGTTGCAATACAATGTTTAATGAAAAATGCATAGCTTAAATCTATATTCTTTACTTATTGCAAATATTTTTGTATATAAATAGTGTGAGTATAAAAGAAGTGATATGTATGTATAGATATGTGCTTGTATAAAATAAGTAAAGTGACTTAAAGTAAATATACAAAAATGGAATCAATAGTTGAATCTTAGTGTTTCTGATAATTAACATCAATAACTATGAATGATTACTAAAATATTTACATACATTTAATTTTGACAGTAGCACTGCAAAGTCCTGGATGCTCTGCTTGTACAGACCTGCTTCATTAGCCTCCCCACCTTCATAGCAGCTACAATTGCGCAGACGTTTTGTAAAATCTCATCCTGTTTTCTTCTTTACAGTGAATTGGACTTTGGCTGAGCATTGGCCCAAACTTGGGTCAACCAGGGTACCTTTCATGGTCATTTGTCATCTGATCTGAGAACTCGAAAAAGAAAAATGAGGGTTTAGATGACAAGAAAAATAGAGGTGGGAGATGGTTGGTGTTTATTCCTGTATTTTCAAATTCCCTTTGATACCACTTTTCTTCCTTTCTGAGATCCCACTATATTTCCATATCTGAATTTATGACACACCCTATTTGTACACTGATAATTAATTTCTGAATGTGCTCCTGTGAAATTGAAATTATTTAAAACCAACATAGTACAATTACTCTGATTCTCTGAGGAAACTGAAGTTAAGGGAAGTTAAGTACCTTTCCCCAAAGTCATACAACTACTGGAGCTCAGAGGTATCTTTTGGACTCAGGTCTGACTTCAACATCACACTCATTCCCTTACTCCAAGATCAGGAAGAGTGAGGGATTACTGATGACTCATAAGCTTTTAAATTTTTTTGAAATTTTTCCTATATTTTCCAAAGTTTCTATAATAATAATTTATATATATATGTACATATGTGTGTGTGTATATATATATATATATATATATATATAATTTGTACATTGTAAGGCTCTATTATTAAAATTTGAGAACTTGAGCATGTAATAGTTATCTGGAGTTGGGGATTGGAGTGTTGAGTTCTGTGGAAAGGAGGAAATGTATTGAAATGATACCAGAGACCAATTTCATCTGTTCTACCCCTTTTTGTTTTTATATATTATAGTCAATTGTTGGATATATTCCTTGTTTGCCTATGAGTGTATATTATGCAGTTTGGGATATAGTGATACATCTATATATCTATTCTATCTGTGTCTACATCTGTATCTACACACACACAGATCTGTACTTTGCTGCTATATGTTGAGCCTATGTTATCAGGTGCTTATGAATGAATAATGAATATGTTTTCCAGGTAGATTAAAACTTTACATTATAAAATACTCCTTTTTAACTCTATTAATGCTTTTAGCTTAAAGTCTGATTTAGCATTATAAATATAGCCATATCAACTTTCTATGTATTGATATTTTTGTTATATATGAATTTTAAACTCTATATCTTTTTATTTTAGATATCTTTCTTAAAAAAAGCAAAGTTTTGTTTTTTTAAAGTGGGATAATATTTGACTTATAATTGGACTCTGATCCATTTACATTTGTTCTTAGATCGATATATTTGAGATAGATCAAACCCTTTTTGGATTGCTTTATCTTTTTAATGATTCTACCTGTTCTTGTTTCTCTCACTTTTTACCTACTCTTTGATTGATTACTATCATTAGTGATTCCCCTGGAGATTTCAAAATGATTCGTAACTAATCAAGGTCTAAATATCAATCAGCTTTTTACACCTTCTACAAAAATATGCAAGGACTTTAGAAAAATAAAGTTCCCATTATGCCCTCCTGATTATTCCTCTTGCATTGCCAACATTCATTTTTTAAATTTCTTTTTTAATAATCGTTTTAAAAGTTTATTTATTTAGAGAGAGAGAGAGACAGAGACAGAAAGCAAGTAGAAGAGGGGCAGAGAGAAGGAGAGAAAGAGAATCCCAAGCAGAGGCATGGACTCATGGATCTCTCATGAGATCACCTGAGCAGAAGTCGGATGCTTAACGGACTGAGCCACCCTGATTCTCTGCATTTCCAACATCCAAATGGGAGCTTTACCCTTCTTCTGGGAGAACAATTTTTACTACTTCTTGTTCTGCCATCTGTGAGTATATATATATTTAGTTTCCTTAATTTTGTCTGAAAATGCAAAGAGGTTTTTCAACTTTGGAGATGTTTAAGTCAACAGTTAGGTTTAAGCTTTTGTTACTGTTGCTTTAAGCTTTTGAAAAGTCATTCGTAAATAAGGAAAAAGGGAAATTGACCTCAAATATCCGGCTCTCTGAACCTCGTTAAAGCTGGTTCTGGCCTGGTGTGTAAAGTAAATACAGTGGCATTTCAAGTCATTTGGTGGTTAAAACAATTCTACGTATTTTCCGCACAGATGAATGCATTGCTTAAATGGTTTCTGTCTGGGCCAGATGTGGCTATTCTTGGCTGGGCGTGCCCCTGTATTTATGGACGAGTGACAAAGTGCTCGTTGGTTTAGGATGTCCTTGCCTGATCACGCTCAGCGATGTTCCATGTGTTATACCATCCTCGGGAAGGATAGCCTGGCCTTGGTCTAATCGTGGTGGCAGAGTTCCAAGAGACAGAACGGAAGCTTGAAATCTCTTTTGAAACTTAGATTCAGAACTGGAAAACTGCCACTTCTGTCAGATTGCTTTGGCCAAAGCAAGTCCCAAGACCAGCGTAGATAAGGGGGCAGGAGAAAGATTCCACCTTCTGATGGGAAGAACCAAAGAGTCACATTGTAAATGGTCCAGACATCACAAGTAATCTATCACAGCTGGTAATACTTGATGAATTTATTAGTAGTCTCTTGCTTTTAAAGTGATATGCGAATATATCTTATCTGGCTTTTCTAGTTGTCCTCTGAGGTGGAGGTGATCTGATTTATTTAGTCTAGCATTACTATTACTGGGAGACTATTATTTCTGCTTTCTAGGAACTCTTATTGTACAAACTGGCACAGCTAGCAATCGTGAAACTATTATTTTTTGCAATAGTGGAACTATTATATTTTTGTTAAAGAAAGACAATAATTATGTAAGCGGCATTACTTCCCCCCACCCTCCCCACTAAGCAGTAATATTTACTCAGTCACATAAAATACACTGTCTGGGAGGTCAGGCAGCTGTTTAGTGATACTCCATTTGCTCCCAAGGGGTTCATATACTAGCATGCTTAGTTATGTTTACTTCAAGTGGCTACATCATGTAAATTTAGTTCTTGACATGCAATTCAGGAAATTGAGTCTCTTTTATACGGTTCACTGATTATAAAGTCCATGCACAGTTTATTGGATAGTTTCCACTCAATCAGTCTGCCTGGCATAATTTTTCCCAAGGGATTGGAACTTGATGTTGCTATTTCAATCCCAAGTAGATCTCCTTGCATTGTAATAGTTGGGAACTCATGATTTCCATTTACGCTGACTTTCACAGACGTGCTAAACTGTTGTTTCCTTTTCCCTGCTAGCACCAACGCGAGAAAAACAAACCGAAGCCGGTTGTAAGTAAAATAAGAGTGAAGAGGGTATGCTCCATTAAACAACTGCTTGGAATATTTCCCATTATTTTCTTTTATTCCACATGAGGAAGAAGCAAAATTATTAATTTATAAAAAGTACCTATTGTTTTCTCTTTGGCAACGTCACCAGTTTTAAATCCTGCACTCCCCAAATGACATTACTCTTTATCAAATTATTAAATTGGTAATGTTTAGTATGGTAGAGAGACATTGTAACTTACCTCACTGGCCCATTTAATGGAAGAATAATGCTAATTTCAAAGGCTGCGTGGTATGGTTCATCACAACTTTACTTTCTTCTTTTCAATATTTATTTTTCTAAAGATGATAAACCAATTAGCAAATATTAATTCATTTGCTACCTTATGACCAGCACTAGACTCTCAGAAATGAAGGCATGAGAAA
This sequence comes from Prionailurus viverrinus, assembly GCF_022837055.1. Taxonomy (NCBI): domain Eukaryota; kingdom Metazoa; phylum Chordata; class Mammalia; order Carnivora; family Felidae; genus Prionailurus; species Prionailurus viverrinus. The sequence goes on along the minus strand of NC_062571.1, from coordinate 26,942,244 downwards.
TATCCCTTTTTAGAAGTACACAGATAAAAAGATGTTTAAAAAAGAAGCCTCCACATTTAAAGTGCAGAGTAATTAAATGCATATGTAAATACATTTTTAATACTCATTGTAAAAAGTCACACCCCAAAACTGATTTCTAAGGACCATACAAAACACTGTAATTCCCCCTGGCTATTCTTTCAAATTGCAAAAATGTCTACCTCCCTCAGAACTCCCAAAGCAGTAAATTTATAGTAATTATATAGATAAATATCACAATCTACCTTCCTGTGTAGTTATTTATGACCAGATGATATTTTTTACTCTGGAGAATAAATATTTTGATTAGTAGAGTCTATTTATTTACATATGCTCCATAAAGCCCAATGCATTAACTTCACATAATAGGTAATCAATAAACAGCAGTGACTGATTAGTCATTGAATAAAAGAGTAAAAATCAGTGAGTAACTTAAAATTTGTTTGAGGATATTTTAGGCTTGAAAACAAATAGTATGTAAATAAGCAAAATTCTGAGAAGGGAATTATAGAAAAGCAAGGTGTATAAGAAATATGCGAGAAATCTGGAGATAGTGAATATATTTTCCTAGCTGAAATACAAGAGGCCATTGTGGATTATGGTGGAAAAGCCATAATTTGAAGTCAATCTATCAAAGGCTCTGAATATCAGATGTCAGACTTTAGGCTTGATGACAAATATTTAAGTCAATCCTGGGTCTTGATTAATGGAATAACATCCAGAAAGCAAATCAGCTCATCACTCTCCTCACTAACCACCAGCTGAGCAAATTTTCCTCAACAAATGGTGTAAATCCTGTGAACGAACGAATTTCACCCTGACTAACCGCCGGAATTGTTCTCAAAACAATCTTCTGCTGGAACGCTTGTCCTTTACTCTTTCTTTTTGCTTATGCCTACTAAGGTCTCAGTTTAGACCTAAATTTACTTAGGCAACCTCCTCTTCCACAACACGAATCCCATAAGACATACTTCATGTGTTCCTATTTAGGTATTATTACACATCTTTTCTCCTGTCAGAAAAATCTTCAAGCTTCTTTAAAGCACCCACAGATCTCATCTCTTCTTCTAACACCAGAACCTAGCATAGAGCCCGGCACACATTAAGTGCCCAATTGTGATATTTGATTGAACCGTTGGTAATGCCTTACATGGTATACAGCAAAATCGTGGCTTCTGCCCTCCAAATGCCTACAGTAAAATTAGACAAAAAAGATAATCTAAAAGAAGTTAAATAACAACAAAAATGTAAGCAATATCAAACATACACAGTGAATAGTGTAGATGATGAGCTCTTTAGTTTTAGAGACTAGGGAGGAAACTGTGTGATCTGTACTTTCAGGGAGGAATCACAAATGAACTAGGATTTGAGCCGAGAGTCAAAGGATCCATAGGATAAACTGAGAAGACACCAGAAAAGAGACAAATCCGTGTGAGATTTAGTGTAAACAAATACAAGAAGAAAACAGAAAATTACAAGGTATACTCCATGAGCACAGAGCAGACCAGTTTGTCAATGTGGAATTTCACATAGGCAGTAGTAGATGGTGAGACTTGATAACCAAATGAGGAATAAAGGTGAAGGGGGTCAAGAGTTACAAACTTCCAGTTATAAAATAAATATATCGTGTTCAGCATAGTGACTATAGTTAATATTGTATTACATATTTGAAAGTTGCTACAAGGGTAGATCTTAAAAGTTCTCATCACAAGAGAAGAAAATTCTATAACTATGCACGGTGATGGATATTAACTAGATTTACTATGGTGATCATTTCAAAATATATACAGATACTGAATCATTATATTGTACACTTGAACTAATATAATGATAAGCATCAATTATATCTAAAATATAAGGATAGAGTATGAACACTCCTAATCATGGTTCTGGGATGCAGGATTTAGACAGACCCTCTGTTAAGACAGAAAATGAGGATCAGAGCTTCTGTCCTTCAAATGTACCACCTGCATGAACCACCTCCCATGTTATTATTAATTCAGGTCGGCCATATTCTCTTTCTGTTTTCCATCTTTATTTTCTCCCCTTAGCCTTGACTATATGCTGATCCAAAGAATTTTTTTTTTCATCTAAAGTCTGGCATTTCTTATTGCAGTAGTTGGTATCTAACCTTGTTCCTGCCTCTATTTCCATTTCTGCCTTACCACCAACGACTGAATGCCAGCCATACTCTTTAATGTTCCTACCTCCATGTATTTATGGCTTCAAGTGTCTTTGTTTTTGTTTTGTTTTGTTTGCTTTGCTTTGCTTTGATTTGATTTTAGCCAGTCCAGCTGTTTTCTACATTGGTGCATGACACAGAAAGTTTACCAAACAAAACTATCCAGATTTTAGCCCAAACACAATTAGCGTTAGAGAGAATAAAATAATAAAAAAAAAAAACAGCAATACAAAATTATCCATGAAGACTAATTTACAACTGTGCATGAAAAAGACTAGAGGGAAAGACATGAGTTTACTTTAATAGTCTAGGTGAACTTATTAGAAAAGTACTTTTTCAATGTTTCTGGATCTAATGGATTCTCTAGCCCATCCCCTGTCTATAGTCAGGGATGGGACACAAGTGATGGTTCTAAATATCTTACTCTTCTGAAACTTGTGAGTGGGCCCTTGGCACTAATGTATTATAGCATACATCATAGCCTATGATAATAATGGGAAATTGAAATTACTTCCATTTGAGTAAAATAGAATGACGCTCTAGTTAAATATATACAACCAGCTTCAGTTACAGTGTAAATCATTTGTAATGTTATTTTGTAAATCGTAACTCTGAGATAATATCTGGAAAGCAGTTGTTGAAAGACAGAATGGGCTGCTCCATCTTGAGCAGCACCGAGGTTTCCTCCTACAATGGGAAATTCCATTCGCCTTATTTTCACTTCTTTTTAAAAATTGTTTCAGAGAAATGCTCAGTCATTGCCTAGTTCTCTCAAACATGTCAACTCTTTCGTTTTTTACTTTATTCATTCTATTTGAGACTATTTTCTGATGTGTCTAGCCAGGATGACATTTGTTTACTACATTAAAAGAAGCTATTTCTAGATGCAATTACGAAGTAATTTGTCTTCTGTCAATATGCCTCCATTTTTCTTAAACTCACTCAAATACAAAGTCACACAGACAGTACCCAATTGTTCTTATTTCACACTGCCTTTCCTTTCCTGGAATATTTGTCTATGCTTTGGTGGGAACTTCTAAAACCTAATTTAAAAAGAAATTCTTCTTGATGTTTTGATTTAATCAGTTCCTCATGTAATTGGGTACACACCAAAAAATGAAACAAAAACAAACCGACCTGTAAATGAAAGGCGAGGTATAATTTTCAAATTGAAATCATGTTGTATGAAAATTTTGCTATCAATATTCCATTGGAAGCAAGGAAGAATTTTCCAAAAGTATCAAAATGTGGATTACTGAAAAGAGATTTTAAAAATAGAAATGAACATGATGTAACAAAACTGTATCTCACTTCATATTTGATCCTGGCCTACAGATTGTTAAATACAAAGCTTAGTTGTTTTTTTTTTTTAACTAGAATCACGTATATTGCCACATTGCCATTTGATTATTAATGCAGAAAATTCGTCTCCCTCCCTGCCTCATAGGATGATTCTTCCAGAATTTAAATAAATATTTATCAAAAAACGATATGCATACAAAGCAAACATTTTAAGTATAATTGGTAAAAATTACCTAATAATAACAAAAGCTGATATGTATGTGCTCTTGCCATACACCAGGTATGTTAAGGCGCACTCTCTCTTGTGTGCTCTCTCTCTCCACATATACTTGATCTTCACATATACTTTCGAAACCTGTTCATCATACACCCTCAGTTCTAATCTCACGTTTTAGGCAAGACTTCAGAACACTTCCAACGTTATTCTAAGCCAGATTCATTTCTTAAAGGATCTCATCTCTTTGCTTTGTTTTTTTCAGAATTACTAACATTGTTAGAAATTGTGATTATTGTGATTATTCTTTCAAATATTTCACTCCTCCCATAACCAGTAAACTCCATCAGACCAGATAATATGTAACCCCCTCTCTTCTCTACGAATCTAGCATCCAGTGTATCCTTGAGCACATAATTGGGGATCAATAAATATTTAGTAAATTATTTAATTATTTAACATATTTGCTCATAAAACTTTCTGGACTTGACAGTCATTTTCAGAAGTAGATATTTGATTTACTTTCCTATCCTTTTTTTTTTTTTTTTTTTTTTACCTAAGTATCCTACGTGTTACTTACCAAAAAAAAAATCAACAACTTTATGTTGGTTTTTCAAGTTTATTAATATATAATTGTAGTAATATTATAACATTGAAAATCTACTTTTCTGTAATTATATTTTATATATAAATATATAATATATTTATATTTTTATGCATGTAATGAATAAAATATAGAAATATGAATAAAATGTTTTATTTATAATGTATATGGTTTTCATGTATGTTTTTATATATAAATATAGTGAATGCAAACATAGTCTATAGTTTATATTTGTTCCAAATGAGGTTTGTATTCCAAACTGTTACACACATGTTAAGAATTTATATATATATATATACATATACATATATATGTGTATATATATATACATATATATGTATATGTATATATATATATACATATATATGTATATATATATATACACATATATCTCATCAGATGTCATGGCTTGTCTTAAAGTTCATTTGCTTCTGCTTTATTATTTCTATCCTCACACATTTAAAAGGTTAATATGCTTCACATTTACCTGTGTTAAGAAATACTTTAGTTTTCTACCTTTTTTATGACAACTAGTTTAAGCTGATGCAGTTTCTTCATAGTGACACATAGGCCATATTAGTAAGGTTTTCGTTTTTCATGATATAATATTCATTATTATTAGATAAATATTCTTAAAGTCACTAGTTATTTCACTTATTTTTTTTATTCTTTTTAAAAACTTTAATAAATTATAATTAGAATAGTGTTCATGATTTCTTCATTTGGGGAATTTATCAAGATTTTTCAAAAAATTTGAAGCCAAGGTATCATCAATCTTTGTGACTATTTCATGATTATATAAAAACAATGGGCATCCTTCCACTGATGTACATGTTTATTTTTGTGCCAGTACCATACTGTTTTCATCACTACAGCATCGTAATATAACTTGAAGTCAGAATTGTGATGCCTTCAGCTTTGTTTTTCTTTTTCAAGGTTACTTTAGCTATTTAGGGTCTTTTGTAGTTCCATACAAATTTTAGGATTATTTGTTCTAGCTCTGTGAGAAATGCAGTTGGTATTTTGATAAGGATTGCATTAAATGTGTAGATTGCTTTAGGTAGTATAGACATTTTAATAATACTTGTTCCTCTGGTCCATGAGCATGGAATGTCTTTCCACTGCTTTCTGTGCTCTTCAATTTCTTTCATCAGTGTTTTACAATTTTCAGAGTACAGGTCCTTCACCTGTTTGGTTAGGTTTATTCCTAGGTATCTTAACATTTTTTGGTGCAATCGTAAGTGGGATTGATTCCTTAATTTCTCTTTCTACTGCTTCCATATTGGTGTATAGAAATGCAACAGATTTCTGTACATTGATTTTGTATCCTGTGACTTTACTGAAAGTCATGTATGAGTTTTAGCCTTTTTTTGGTGGGGTCTTTCAGATCTCCAATATAGAGTATCATGTCATCTGCATATAGTGAAGGTTTTACTTATTCTTTGCTAATTTGGAGGTCTTCTATTTCTTTTTGTTGTGTGACTACTGTGGTCAGGACTTCCAGTACTATGTTAAATAACAGTGGTGATGGTAGACATCCTTGTTTTGTTCCTGACCATAGAGATAAGGGAAACAAAGGCAAAAATAAGCTATTAGGACTTCATCAAAATAAAAAGCTTCTGCACAGCAAAGAAAACAATCAATACAAGTATCAGGCAACCTAGGAATGGGAGAAGATATTTCCAAAGGACATATCTGATAAAGAGTTAGTATCCAACGTATACAAAGAACTCATAAACCTCAACACCTTCCAAAACAAATAATACAGTGAAAAAATGGACAGAAGACATGAATAGACATTTTTCCAAAAAGAAGACGTACAGATGGCCAACAGACACACTAAACATTACTCATCATCAGGAAAATGAAAATTGAAACTGTGATGAGATATCACCTCACACCTGTCAGAATGTCTAAAATGAACAACACAAGAAATGACAGGTGTGGGGAAGGATGTGGAGAAAAAGGAACCTTCATGCACTGTTGATGGGAATGCAAACTGGTACAGCCACTCTGGAAAACAGAAGGGAGGTTTCTCAAAAAGTTAAGAATAGAACTACCCTACAATCCAGCAATTGCACTACAAAAATACTAATTCAAACTACAAAGTACTAACAAAAATAGTAATTCAAAAATATATATGCACCCTAATGTTAATGGCAGTATTATCTATAATAGCCAAATTATGGACACATCCCATGTCCGTTGACTAATGAATTGATGAAGAAGTTATCATATATATATATATATATATATATATGTATATATGTGTGTATGTGTGTGTGTGTGTGTATGTTTGTATGTATATATATATATATATATATATATATGTATACACACACACACACACACACACCACCACCACCACCACCAGCACCGCCACACCACACACACCTGAATATTACTCAGTCATAAAAAGAATGAATTCTTGCTATTTGCCACAATGTGGATGGAGCTAGAGCATTATGCTAAGCGAAATAAGTCAGAGAAAGACAAATACCATATGATTTCACTCATATGTGCAATTTAAGAACAAAACAAATAAGCCAAGGAAAGAGGGCAGAGAGAAAGGAAAATCCAAAAACAGACTCTTTCCTATAAAGAAACTGATGGTTACCAGAGGAGAGGTTGGTGCGGGGATGGGCTAGCTGGGTGATGGGTATTAAGGAGTACATTTGTTTTAATGAGCACTGGGTGTTGTATAAAAGTGTTGAATCACCATATGGTACACGTGAAGCTACAATAACACTGTAAGTTAGCTAACTAGAATTTAAATAAAAACTTTGAAAACCCCCCAAAAACAGAAAACAATGGTATTCTTTTTTTTGCTACAGTTTTAGACATTTTAATATACATAATTCTATATACACTTATAGATAAATCATATTATTTTGTTCTGATTCTTCATGTGTTTCTTTGTTGTTGGTCTAGGTGGCTTTTGTTTTTGAACACATGATGCTTTAAAATCTCCCACTACGGCTCATGAGTTGCTGATTGAGCTTTAAGGGAAGCAAGATTTGCAGTCCTGTGTCTTCTGAGGCTCCAAATACAATACAACCAGTCCTGGGATTGAGAAATGAATAGGAAAGAAAATATATCTTTATTTTTTGTGGATAGTTTACCGTAGTTTTATTCTTCACTGTACTAATTGAGTATTTGAAATTATTTGGTCACTAAAAATGTGAAATGTTGCAAACTTACTTTTAACTTGTAATATTTACTAAGTACTTATATTTTCCAAGTGACAGGATGACATGGTAACTTATTTGAGAGGCATACCACTTATTTAAGTTTACTCTGAAAACTATAGAATAAGTCACTTTTCTGCTGACTTCAAGTTTACTAAAGCAAACATTTCCAATAGCTACTTTTGCAAAAAATATTGCTGGCCAACTTTAATAAATTAAGAACCTTCAATTTAGCACTGGTCTCTTAATGACATTAATCTATCCACTTAGGGTACATTTATTATCTATCATTGTGCATTTCCACATTTAAGAGGGCAATTTATGTTGACATTTTACTCGTAAAATACTAAAAGACCTGGACACATTCCCAAAGTGACCCCTAAGTTAAAGGGTCATTCTAATCGATAATCCAAATGTTAACAGGATGAACTGTCAAAATTCACTTTTGATTTATAAGCAGATGTATTGTCTACTTATGCACATAAAAGTTTGATATCTGTCTTTAAATACCAAGTGTGAGCAAATTGCTATTCTCTTCCTAAATATTTCAGAGTATATTTATTGACTGCATTTTAATTAGATGTTCTAATTGCAAAATAGACATCAATTCTTGGTTTTGCCTCTGTATTGTAATATTCTATCTTTCAAAAGAAAGGTCCTTTGGTCTTTCTTTAAGCTTTTATCTCTATCCTTCAATTCAGATACCTGAGCTTGTATTAAAATCTGAACTAATGTTACACTGTTATGTTAACTGACTGGAATTTAAATTTGCCCAATACAATAAATTGATAGTTTAATTAACAGCAAAAATAAAAATTCATTTTATTCAAGATAAAATTAGTTGTCTGACTGAAATAAACACGTATGGTCTTTAAAAGTGTTCTTAATTTAATCAAATCACATTATACTTAACAGTGATCTTTCTTGTTGTTAAACACACAAAACATTACTGAAAATATTTTTTGTATCACATAACCAAAATACTAAAACTAAATGTTTCCACTTGGAGCTGTGATTACTACCTTTAGTGTGGGCAACTATTTACTCAAAGGTTTTAGGAAAATAGATTTTAAGTTCTGAAAAATTTAGGGTGGACCTTTAAATTAACAAATTAAATCAAGAAAATATAGAGCTGGGGCACCTGGGTGGCTCAGTTGGTTGAGTGTCCAACTTCGATTCAGGTCATGATCTCGCAGTTGGCGAGTTCCAGCCCCACATTGGGCTGGCTATTGTCAACACAGCGTCCACCTTGGATCCTCTGTCCCCCTCTCTCTGCCCCTGCCCCACTTGTACTCTTTCTCAAAAGAGAGAGAGTGAGAGAGAGAGAGAGAGAGAAATGTAATGTTGAAAGACAACTAAGACACTCATTCCTGAGGAAGAAGAATGAGGCGTGTTGCAGATTTGTGAGTAAAAGGTATGAAAACATTTATTCTACTCACAAACCTGCCATTTGGGCAGAGGGCAGCAGAGTAACTTGGTATCAGCTGGGACATCTCAAAGGCTGAGAGCCAGAATCATCTACAGCAGGATTGTCCACGGAAAATATATAACAATCCACGTATGTAATTTTTAAAGTTTTAGTTCCACACTAAAGAAAAAGTAGAAAGAAATAGGTAAAAGTAATGCAATAATATTTTATTTAACCTAATCTGTTTCATCATGTAATCAACATTAAGATATTAATGAATACTTTCCCCTTTTTTGTCCTGCTAAATCTTTGACATCCAATGTCTATCTGGCACTTAATGCGCATCTCAACTTGAAATAGTCACATTTCAAGTGCTTAATAGCCACTCAATAACTCACACACCACAACTTTAACTGCTTGCTCACATCCATGTCTAGTGATTGATGCCATCTATAACCGTAACATCTTAGCTGAGACTGTCAGCTGGAACATCTACATGTTTCCTTTCCTTGTGTGGACTTCCTTATAACATGATGATTTGCTTTCAAGGACAAGCATTGAAGAAGAGATGGTGGGGGATGGAAAGAGAGAGAGAAAGAGAGAGAGAGAGAGAGAGAGAGAGAGAGACAGTAGGTGAGGTGCAGTAAGTCTTGCAGTTTATGAGATGCTCCAGAAGTCACGTAACATAACTTTTCGGTACATGATCAGTCAAAACAGTCACAAGCTGGCTTAGGTTCAAGTGGAGTGTATAATTTAACCAATGTATACACTGGGTAATTTATTTCACAAAGTTTAAATGCTTGTAAGCAGAAAATTGACCATTTGCTGGGTAGAACTAAAGGCCAAGGGGTAGAATGACAGATGGAACTTGTAAAATAATAGCATTGGTTGCCAATAACCTTCTCACCTATATACTATGTAATGAGAGATGTGTATTCAGACAAAGGATGATAGTTTCACTGAATAGGAAAGGTTTAAGGGCTTATATCTACTTAGCACACGTGCAACCATGCACTTCTGCTTTATTTTAAACGCTGATAATTGATCACAAGTCTTTCCTGCTGAGCCCTGTCCTCAGGCTCAAGATTCTCAGTGTAGTGCTCCAACCAGCCACTATCAATTGGTAGAATATTGATAAAAACTATTTTTCATCACTGGATTAGAAGTCATAATGCAAATTTGAGAGTAGATATCCTGGGAGATACTATGAAGAAGCAGGCCAGAGGAAATTTGGTACATAGTCTAGGATTTTATGTTTAAGACTTTAGAAGTGAAATAGGGCAAGAGAGACAATGTGACAACCAATATGGTTTGGAGTAGATTGGATCCAGCAACGAATTCCAATGGTGTGTAAGAGTTACATGTTCAATTAGGAGACATCAGGGATTGGGCCTACATAACCCTGGCCTACATTCCAGGCCTAGAAGGAATACAGATGCTGGTATAGTATGACGACAAGAAAGAAAATATTAGTCAAAGATGATATATATATTTTGTAGGGTTGGATAATGAAAAAAAAGTAAAAGCAGAAAATACTATATGAAAGTGTATTTGAGAATAAAACAAAAGTTGTCCCTTGCCTCTAGTTCCAAATAGTGGTTGCAAAATAAAAAGAAGAATCTTCTCTTGAGGGTGTCATAAATAAGGCAGTATTTTAAGGACAATTTTTTCCTCCAGTTAAAATCAGGAAAGTGTCAGGAGCAATGATGATGTGATAATGGTAAATATTAATGATTGCATTTACTTCTCACAGAATGTTTTTGACAGAAACTTTCATGACAAATGTTTAAACTGAGAAAACTGAGACCTAAAGTTAGTCAGCCCTCCACAAAATAATATCACATACCTAGGAAGCAGTTTAGTTTTATCCCAGAGCCTGTAGTTATAATAACCATTATCTCGTAAAAAGTGTTTCAATACTAAGAAACACTTTATTAGTCTGATAGTTGTGTCTAAGATTTATGGAAAGAGAAACTCAAATTTCTTTAGTGCTCACTATGTAGTGGCCACTTTACAGCAATTTTTTTTTTTCTTTTATTGATGGACTGAGTCTTCCTCCTTCAACTTCTTTTTTTGCTAGAGCATCGACTCAAGAGAAACCTTCTGTATTACTCAACATTTTTCTGGTTAAAAGGCAGTCAGGGACTTTTGATAAAATAAAGCCATCTTCATTTTACAGCCCCATTTAAACGCTTTCAATAATGCCTACATGTGCATATAATGATGTATATATACTACAATAGGAGAAGAATGCAATATGATCTTAATTCAACCAGTGATGAAAATATTTACTGCAGCATTTTCCAAAGATTCAAAATATCGTGATTGACTTCTTTCTTTTCTCTAAGCCATGTAATTGTATATTAATTACATTTTAGAAAGAGAAAATAGTAAGTACTCTATTACTTATTCATTTTCTTCATGTTTTTATTTTAACTTCTCATATACTTGATTGATATGCTTGTAGTGGCAGTGATATCTTTCTGAATCATATAACTTTCAGAACGTTTGTGATATTTTTTCAGTTTCTTCAAAGGCGTGTGTTTATTCTATCTTTAATGATGCCACCATTAACACCATGGCAAAATTTGTATGCTGCAAATGACCCTGTCCTAATGATTAAAAGAAAAACGTTAATGAATGGTAAATAACTCATAGTAAAAACTTCACATCATTGTCTTAAATACACATGTCTATTTATGAGTTCAATATTGATTACAATGTCATTAAATCACTTTTCATCTTGCTACTGCATAAACGACTTGGTTGTTTGCTAAAATTATAGTGAAGTGTAAATTGTGACAAGTGTAAACTTGTCAATATATTATATTAATGGCCACTTATAAAATGTACCTAGTGAAGTCTTGTAAAGACCACAATAGCATTTTAGGGAGAATAGCAGATATTTGACCTGTGGGGATTTTTAGGGTTTCTAATGTCATATCAAGGAATCGAAGTTTCTGTTAATAGGATTTACAAAACACACCATTGTCATTGCTCTTTCAGCAGGTTACATTAGTGGTGGTCTTACTTTTGCCCAATATTAATACCATTTAGCTGTATTCACATAAGAGTATTTTACAGATAGAAATGTTGTGTTTGTTAAGGTACTAATAATGTTATAAAAATAAACAGAAATAAAAGAAGCTAAAAAGAAAGAAAGAAAGAAAGAAAGAAAGAAAGAAAGAAAGAAAAAAGATTGATGGCCACTGGTCCCATTCTTTCACAGACATGGCAACATAGAAGCCCTAAAAAAGGATTGTGAAGATAGGACCAGTAATAACTAACTCTAAATGACAAAAGAGTAGTGATAAGATCATGTGGGTCCATCGAGTAGCAGAATATATGGAGAAACCATATATATCATTATCATTATAAATCAGCAGATTAATGCATTTTAATGGAAATATAATCACTGGAAAACTTGACCACTTGCTAAATTAAACTTTTCCTCCAAACATCTAATGAGTACAGTGGCACAAATCCTTGTTGTTATATTTTATGCCAGAAGTACATTAATTTTTGCATAACATGTTCGAGAAGAATAGTTTGAATTTGAATGGTTTGTAGCTGCACCAAGGTAAAACAGGTGATAAACCGAAAGATAAATAATAAAATAACCTTTTTCACTCTATTCATGATTATGCATTTTTTATTTCTGTCATTTATCTATGGTACTAAAAGATAAAAATCCAGGGAACACATCACTTGTGAAAATTTATTCTACCAAATGAATACACAATACAGAAAACATTTTACATTTAATGAATAACAGTGAGACTTTAGTTTTTTTTTTTTTTAAAGAATTTTTTTTTCAATGTTTTTATTTATTTTTGGGACAGAGAGAGACAGAGCATGAATGGGGGAGGGGCAGAGAGAGAGGGAAACACAGAATCGGAAACAGGCTCCAGGCTCCGAGCCATCAGCCCAGAGCCCGACGCGGGGTTCGAACTCACGGACCGCGAGATCGTGACCTGGCTGAGGTCGGACGCTTAACCGACTGCGCCACCCAGGCGCCCCACAGACTTTAGTTTTTAAATGTTTTTAATGCTTATTTACTTTTGCAAGAGAGACAGAGTACGAGTGGAGGAGGGGCAGAGAGCGAGGGAGACAGAATCTGAAGCAGGCTCCAGGCTCTGAGCTGTCAGCACAGACCCAGGCCTCAAACTCACCAACCGTGAGATCATGACCTGAGCCGAAATTGGATGCTTAACCCACCGAGCCACCCAGGCACCTCTGTTTGTAGTGAGACTTTAAATGTCAATAAATTCTAGTAAAATTGATGGAATATAAACATACCTCTGTATGTTAACTTGTGCCATTTCTATCTCCTCTTCCATTTTATTTAATTTCTCCTCTCATCAACAGTCATTTATTAATTGATATAGTCCCCTGAAAATATTTACTTCATGTATATGCCATACTATATTTAAACTAAACTTGAAAAAAATTGCAAAGTGAAATAATTGTTTCAAAAAATAAATACAAAAAAATGCATATACTTTTCTGTCATGAAGGATGTGATACACACGCACGCACACACACACACACACACAAACTTCTATGTATGTGAGTTTGTTCCACATACAGAAGAGTACACAGAATAATACAAACTATATTTTACATATCTTAATTTGTTCCTACTTTTGTTTCAAATATTTTTCTTTCCCGGGGCACCTGGGTGGCTCAGTCCATTAGGCGTCTGACTCTTGATTTTGGCTCAGGTCATGATCTCGTGCCACATGAGATTGAGCCCCGTGTTGGGCTCTGTGCTGACAGCACAGAGCTTAATTGGGATTCTCCTCTCTCCCTCTTTTTCTCCCTTTCTCACCCCTTCCCCCATTCATGCTCTGTGTCTCTCTCAAAATAAATATTAAAAACATTTTTCTATCTTTATGAAATAAATAATTACAGATATTTTTGAAGGTGTCTGTGTACCCCTTTCCAAACATATTCTCACTGTAAAGGAAACCAAGTTCTGAAAAAAATATGATGTTTTCATTTGGTAAAAATATTACATGTATCTAGAAGTGTAAACACTATCCCACACTCTTGAATATCTCAGATCCCAAAAAATTCAAAGTTCGCATGAAAAATCTCAGTAGCAACATTAAAAGCTAAAAGACCAAAATTTTGAAGTTCTGAAGAAAAAGTGTTTCAAGTCTAGAAATTTAATTCAAGTTAAATTATTTGTTAACATGGGGAAATATACATTTAAAATATTACCTAAAATTGAATATGTATATATTTAAAAATTTATGAAAGACTGGGGAAAACAAGGAATCCAAGAATGTAACACAAAGAAAATTCTACACCATACCTGTTTTGCCACCACAGAAAGCAAATTAATCTTTTTTATGAACATATATGCAAAAATCCTAAACAAGTTATTAGCAATGTAAATGTGCCAGTCTGTAAACAGTATATTATATCATGATCAAGCTACATTTAGCTCATGAATGTTAGGTTGTTTTAACATTTGAAAACCACTATTTGAAAGCAGGTAAAGGAGAGATATAACATAATTATCAGAAAGGTTGAAAATTTTATTTGAAAACATTAAGCATCAATGTGAATTAACAAAGAGGTTTCTGAGCACATTGGGAATAGAAGGAAATTTCTGTGATCTAATATGGAGTGTCTACATAAAACCTATAGAAACTACTGTATTTTATGGTGAAATATTGAAATCTACACTTCAAAATAGGAAAAAAGCAAAAATGTCCCATGTTCTGGGGTGCCTGGGTGGTTCAGTCAGTTGAGTGTCCGACTTTGGCTCAGGTCATGATCTCATAGCTTGTGGGTTCGGGCCCCATGTAGGGCTCTGTGCTGTCAGCTTGGAGCCTGGAGCTTGCTTCGGATTCTGTGTGTGTGTGTCTCTCTCTCTACCCCTAACCCACTCGCATTCCGTCTCTCTCTCAAAAATAAATAAACATTAAAAAAATTTAAAAAAAAAGAATGTCCTATGTTCTTACTTCTGTATCATATAGGAAGTCTAACCAATGTAATAAGGTAAGAAAAATAAATAAATGGAAAAATATCTGGAATGGTAAAAAGAAACCTTAATTTTCCGATGATGTAATATTATATGTGTGCCGGAAGCCGAGCTATCCAACCGGCCTGATGGCAGGGCCCTGGAGGTGGAGGGATCGGGACTGCATGGCGGCCCACCGAAAGTGAAGCTTCTTGTACTCCTGCTTTTATGTAATTTGGCCTTAGCATTGGTCAGGAAGCCTGGGGATCTGTCGGTTGGGGAGTTGCCCACGACAGGCCCCCCGGGAAAAGAACCATTGGGGAAAGAAATAAGATTCCACAGGGAAATTATGCAGCCCTACATCCAGCCCTTGCCACCCCCTATGAAGACTCCTCTACCTAAAGGAAGGATAGCCCCATATATTTCCCAGCCAAGGAGGGGACAAATGGGTTCGAAATCCCCACTCAGGCAACAAAGGAATGTGTCTATGGATACCAGTGACTCCAACCCCTAGGCCCACTTGGCCCCCAGGAGGCATTCCAGAAGATGATTGGACCTGGTGGGTTAAGGTAAAGAATGGTTCATTAGTTCCTAGGTATACATTGTCTCTCTAGGAGCACATAAGGCCTGGGTTCCCAGGGCCCTCCTGGCTCCCTCCCAGCACCCCAGACCAAAGCGAATACTTTTGTTTCTTGTACTGCAAATGGTTCAAAGGAACAATTAAGAAGTCATGTCCCTGTAAACGTTCCACTTGAGGTGTTGAGAGATAGATGACCTTTCATGAAAATAGCAAAGCAAGCACTTTATAAACTATAAATAAAGGTAGATACATAATGAAAATAATATGGAGAAATTAACCAATAAGCAAAGGGCAGGAGGGAACGTTACAAGAAAATAACCATGCTGCTCCTTAATGGGTGATTCCACAAAGGAACATTTTTATAATTAGGTAAAGCTGAGAAACATAGATGACGCACACTACAAGGAAATTGCTAACAAATATAAGCCACGTTTGCCACAATAAAGCGGCCAGTCGAACACACTGTTGTTGTCTGTGTCCATTTGTTATTTTTGCCGACGCCGTTCATCCTTTGGGAACCCCTGGACCTGCTGGAGCTGGACTCCGGCATGTGTGTGAAGAAACAAATAAATCATAAGAACTATTAAAATCCATACAAATTTAGTATGGGTATTTGTAATAGTATTTTTATATGTGTGAAAAAAAAATTACAAGCACAAAGTGAATTTTAAAGTGTAACTTCTGGGTGAAGGGATGGGCAAAATAGGTGAAGGGGAGTGGGGGGTACAGGCTTCTAGTTATGCAAAGAATAAGTCATGGGACTAAAAGGCACAGCATAGGGAACATAGTCAACGGTATTGTAATAGCATTGTATGGTGACAGATGATAGCTACACTTGTACACTTGAAACCAACGTAACTGTGTGTCACCTATACTACAGAAATTAACAAAAAATAAATTATGTATTTGAAAATAAGACACTTTTAGATACGTCTTATAAAATGCACAATAGGAACAAAATTATGAGAAGATGACAAAAGCCAAGGCAGCAGTTTTTGCATTCTCAGAAACTCCACTTGAAAAGAGAACAATGAGAGGTGCTTGGGTGGCTCATTCAGTTAAGTGTCCGACTTCAGCTCAGGTCATAATCTCATGGTTCGTGGGTTTGAGCCCTGCATCAGGCTCTGTGCTGACAGCACAGAGCCTGCAGCCTGCTTCAGATTCTCTCTCGGCTCTCTCTGCCCCTCCCTCTCTTATGCTTTGTCTCTAAAATAAATAAAAATTAAAAAATTTAAAGAAAGAAAGAAAGAAAGAAAGAAAGAAAGAAAGAAGGAAGGAAGGAAGAAAAGCGAGCAATGAGATAGTCATGCCAAAGGTAGCAAATTCGAATCTGATCAACTTTCTGTATCCAGCATGCAATCTGCACCAAATAGAAGGGAATGAGGAACATGTTGAATTTCAGCATGCCTATGCATTATGCAAAATCCAGACCATGGAAAATCACCTTCCAGGTGAGTACAGGTTGTTTAACTGATACATCTTATAATAAAGAAAGGGACGGGAGGGATTGTAAATTAATAGAAACTTGAAAAGCATTAAAAAAAGTAAAAAGGCGAGAAACACTAAATTGTTTGACTAGTAATGTCATTTGTATGACAAAACTATCAAAAAATACCAAGTTTTTACCGTAATGAAATAGTGTTTACTTTGTATAGATGGAAAAGAGGTGGCTGGGATTGGGTTTGGACACATGAGGGACTTTTGGACTCTCTAGCATAGTTCTGTTTCTTGATGAAGATGGTTGTTACAAATGTGTTTGCCTTATAATAAGTACAACTTTAAAATAATTTAATAATTCCCACCCACTAACAAGTAGTGTGTCTTCATTTATTTAATGTATCTCACTGAAGTTTTAATTTTTTTTCCTGTAAAGTTATTGTGCAATTTTGTCTTACCTATTCAAAGCTATTGCTTTTTAAAATATAACAGATACAAAAATAGAAATGCACTGCTTAGTAAATTATTATATGACCTGATACATCAGTTCTAAAATTAAATGGATAGCATATGGCTAAGACTAGCAAATTATTTCCTTTTCTTTTGTGTGTGTTTTTTGTTGAAATTCTAGTTGGTTGACATACAGTGTAATTTTAGTTTCAGGGATGCGACATAGTGACTCAACACTGAAAGACAAACACCCTGCACTCAGGACAACTGCCCTCTTTAATGCCCACCGCCCATTGAACCCATGACCCCATCTACCTTTCCTCTGGTAACCCTAAGTTTGTTTTCTGTAGCTGAGTCGGCGTCTAGGTTTGCCTCTCTCTAACTTCTTTGTTTTTAACCTATGCTTATTTGTTTTGTTCTGTTTTCAAAATTTTTATTTAAATTCTATTTGGTTAACATATAGTGTAATATTAATATCCGGAGTAGAATTTATGATTCGCCACTTACCTACTACACCCTGTTCTCATCACAAGTACCTTCCTTAATACCCATCACCCATTTAGCAAAAAGTTTAAATGAAAACCTATTAAAGAAAAGATAACAGAAGCACACAGTGGAGAATTTGCCCAAACAATTATCTAGACTTATAAATCTAAACTTGATAAGCATTGTAGAAATAATGAAGTAATATACAAATAGAAAGATGAAAACCTAGAGATTTCAGAAACAGATCCACTTGTACAGAAGTGTCAGATTCATGTCAAAAATACTTTCCCAGGAAAATTGGAGAAAAAATGTTCTTTTAAATAAATTATTGTAGAAAAATTATGCCTCCATATGGAAAAAAATTAATTTGAATCTCTATTTCATATAATAACATACAAAATTCAATTTTCAGTGAATAATAGACCTATTGTGAGAGGTAAATTAATACATTTCCAGAAAATATAGAAATATCATGACTTGAGGGTAATGCCTTAAATAAGATACAAAAAACATTGTTTGAAAAAAATAATTAGTAAATTTAATTATATTAAAATGAGAACTTCTTTTCCTCAAATGATTGCATAAAGGGAATGAATGGGAAAAGATAGTAAAAACTCCTAAAACTAATAAATGTCCAGAATCCAGAATATATAAAAACCTGCTCAGAGGGGTGCCTAGGTGACTCAGTCGGTTGAGCGTCTGACTTTGGCTCAGGTCATGATCTCACGGTTTGTGAGTTCAAGCCCTGCATCAGGCTCTGTGCTGACGGCTCAGAGCCTGGAGCCTGCTTCGGATTCTGTGTCTCTCTCTCTCTCTCTGCCCCTCCCCCGTTCATGCTCTGTCTCTGTCTCAAAAATAAACATTAAAAAAAAATTAAAAAAAAAACTTCTCAGAATAAATTTGAAATAGAAAAATGAGAAAAAGACACTTTAAAAAAGGCAATGAAAATAGGTTAGCAAGATTGTGAGATTCATTTGTAATTATATATAATATATATATATTTATAAAATCACAGTGAGATGTTACTACATACCTATCATATTTCTTTTCTTTGACTTTGGGAGTGGATATAAAGTCTATAAAGACATTGGAAAAGTACATATGTTTCAAATGAGATACCTCCCTCCCTCCCATGCTCTGTCTGGAGCCTGCTGAAAATTCTTTTTTTTCTTCCTCCCTCTGCCCATCTCCCTGGATCTCTTTCTCTCTAAAATAAAAAAAAAAATAGTAACAATAATAAAAAAAAATCCAAAATGCAAATTGTGTTTGGTGAACAAAAATAAAAAGAAACTCAAAATTGGACTTTTAGTAGGGTTAGGAAAAAGAATAAGTAGGGCTATTTTTAATTCTTAGGTACCTCTTTATTGAATTCCAATGTGTATTTCTATGATGATGTATCAGTATTTTTAAGATAGATATAATTTAAAAATATGTTTATTCAACTATTTGTCTTCTGGGTTGTCAAACTGATTTGAATAAGAAACCAAACAAATACTGCAACAGGATATAGAAAAGATATTATCTAAACTTGATGTCAGTTCAAGAGAGAATTTTTTGACAACTAAAACATTTTTTTTGATTAATTTTATGGTTGTATTCTTCATTTTGCAAAAATGAAAAGACAAACATTTGTAAGAACCATATAAACTTGCTTGAAATTCCACTGGTTTTGACCTTCACACAGAAAATTTGCATTTCAGGGCAATATGCATATGATAGAAAAAAATGTATTGTCAATACTCTTGGTGCTTTTGTGTTCATTTGCAGAGACACACAGGGTGATGGAAATTTTGAATTGCCCCTCATGTGTATTCCCAGCTTAGTTGAAACAAGGAGATACTTCTACCTCCTTGTTTCATCTCTGCAAACAAGTGTCCTTTTCATGATGTATTTTGTGGACGTATTTTACATTTCTGTACTTTTTGTCAATTTTGCTGTTTAAAAATGGCCCCAAGCACAGCACTGAAGTTCTGTCTAGTGCTTCTGAGCATGAGAAGCTCTGATGTCTCTTACAGAGAAGAGACGTGTTGGTAAGTTTTGTTCCTGTGTGAGGAGTTATTTGTTGATTGTGAGTTCAATGTGAATGAATCAATGATATATATTAAGTAGGGCATCTTTAAATAGAAACAAACAAAAAACAAGCTTAAATTTTGATTGGCTGACGAACATGGAACCAGGGACTCCTAGGAACCTAATCCTGCATTTTTCTTAGAAGCAACAGTTTACTATTCATTAATTTGGTGTGTGCAGTGACTTTAAAGAATATATCTGCCACAAGTTAAGGGCAATTGAGAGAGGGAAGGAGGGAGAGAGAGATAAAAAGAGAAAAGGAGAGGAAGAGGACAGAGAGAGAAAGGTTTATAAATATATATATATATATATATATGTGTGTGTGTGTATATATATATATATATATACACACAAATCCAGTGTCTTTACTATATACATATATATATATATTTATGTATATTTATTATGTTTATATTTATATTTATTATTTACTTTTATTTATATTTATAAATATATTATAAAATATTTATAAATAAATATTAATTTTTATTTATATTATTTATATTTATATAAATACATATATATATATATATATATATAAAATCAACTGATAAATGAGTATATGCTAAACAACGCTTTTTCCCTACATTTTCCTGGGTATTCTCAGGCACACAATCTCCCCAAGTTACTCAAGTATTTCTCATATTGCTTCAAAATCCTATGAGATTTATATCTAGGAGTCCTTTAAATACATAGGTAAAATGCAGATTACTCATCCAGGAACGTAGACTTCTTTTTTTCTCCAGGTACAATCATCTTTTTAATTTTTCATTAAAGGTTTATATTTATTTCCGTGAAGACCAAAAAAATTAAATAGGCAACAATATATAAAGAAGTAAAATATAAGAATTTTTCTTTAAATGGAGAAAAACCTGTCATTAAAAAGCTCCCGAAGTACCTTAAAGAAATAAAACAGACAAACATCTAAATACATAGCCAGATGACAGTGTTGAAGAAAAGATAATCTTCTACCAGTAACTTTCGATATCTGGGTTAAGTCATCTTCATGGTTTTTTTTTTTTTCTGATAAATGAGTTTTTTTTTTCAAATTTAAACATTATATATGGTTTAACATACTGATGAATAAATTGAGTCCTTTATAATTATGGGGAAAGGCAATTTACAGGAATGCAATCAGCCTTAATGACACAAATTAAAGTGCGTTTAAATATTGATAGCTTTTAAGTGTTATCATATCAGGGAAATGTTATGCATGTCAAAATTTTACTGTTAAATACTTAGGGAAATTTATATGTAATTATGTTGTATTCTGTTTATAACCAAAACAAACACAAACCAAGTCATTCATGACTCATGCTTCTCTTGAATTTAATATACATTTGCCTGATCAGAAACATAACTGAATATATCATTATGTTGACAGAAAATTATTCAGCCAGGGAATTTTATTAGTTCTGTTATGAAAACGTAGGATTCCAAACTGAAGTGTATATGTAATTTAAATAATGACTAAGGTATAATAGATGTTTAAAATTGACTTATGTTCTATTTCTGTAAAGAGAACTTGACCGTAATTAACAACTTACAAGCAAAAACAAAGACAATTCAAATAAATGGGACAATTCTTGAGTGAAATTTATGTTATTTGAATGAACTATTTAAATACTAATAATGCCCAATTACCATCAAAAATAAGTTTAAAAAATTTTGAGATTCGAAGAAAAATTCAGATGCCTTTCTCTGGAAAGACTTCTCAAGTGAGTTAACAACATACTATCTAATTCTTAAACCAGTATCTTCTTGGATACTGGTTTTGAAATTATAGGATTTGAAAGGATTTGAAATTATAAATATTTGACCAAATATAGAGTTTCATTAAAACTCTAGTCAGGTACTTTAATGCCACTTATAAAGTTATTTCATTCTAAGAAATGATCCATTACTTTATTTTTTTTTCCTTCCAATATTGTATTTAAATTCAAGTAAATTAACATATAGTGTAGTTTTGGTTTCAGGAGTACAATTTAGTGATTCATCACTTACAAATAACACCCAGTGCTCATCACAAGTGCCCTCCTTAATGCCCATCACTTATTTAGACCATCCCCCACCCTCCTCCTTCCATCAACCCTCAGTTTTTTCTCTACATTTAAGAGTCTCTTATGGTTTGTTTCCCTGTCTCTATTTTTCCCCTCCCTTGCGCTCATCAGTTTTTTTTCTTAATTCCATATATGAGTGAAATTATATGATAGTTGTCTTTCTCTGAGACAACTTATTTCACTTAGCAAAATACACTCTAGTTCCACCCACGTCTTTGCAAATGGAAAGATTTCTTTCTTTTTGAGGGCTAAGTAATATTCCATTGTATATATAAACCACATCTTGTTTATCCAAGCATCAGTCAATGGACATTTGGGATCTTTCTATATTTTGGCTATTGTTGATAGTGCTTCTATAAATATTGGGGGTGCATGAGCCCCTTTGAATCAGTATTTTTGGATCCCGTGAGTATAAAACTATAGTGCAATTGCTGGGTCATAGGGTAGTTCTGTTTTTCACTTTTTGA